>NC_056750.1:160192688-160200188 GCF_019279795.1 Protopterus annectens | reverse complement strand
GAGATCTTCTGCTACAACCCTTTGCAGTTGCCTGGTATTCCATTCATTACGTGCCTGCGCATCCATTACAGCCCAAAACATGCACCTGGTAACTGCCATGTTGGCACTTGTTACTGGGCTGGACAGGCAACAATCCTCCTTTGACCACCCCTGCCTGTCTGCCTGTGTGTGACATTGTCAACAGTCTGGCTATGGCTACTGGCTGGCTGCTCACTTGCCATAGTCTCCACACTTGCATGTCCTGTGCCTGCACCCAGCTGTCCTTCACTTGTGGCCACTGGTGATGGGGAATGTGTGGGTATTGTGACCATGTGCGGGGATGGGGTTGACAATTGTGGAATGCCAACCGGTGACACAGCTGCAGCCCATGACAACCCCACCTGTGCCCCACTATGGTTATTATCATGGTCAGAGTCACCAAACAAGTTAACATCACTTGCATTGCAGGTGGGACTGGGACTACCATGCCCACCTATGAGGAACAGACAAAATATGTACATTAATAACATCATTATACAGTTTGCTATCATATACATACACTCAATTACACACGCACTCACTCGCACACACACACACACACACACACACACACACACACACACACACACACACACTCATATTCACACACTCACACACACACACACACACACACACACACACACACACACACACACACACACACACACACACACACACACACACACACTCACACACACACACACACACACACACACACACACACACACACACACACACACACACACACAAGGTGTCCCACAGGCATTACACAGACCTCACATTAGGCAGAGTGTGACAATTATGACACACACTTAGACCACAATGGACAAACTCTAGACAGGCCCTCAACATCATGCAGTGCATACCTTTCAACTTAGTTCTACTGCTACTTTACACCATTGGGATGTATGAGTGTCTTTAATAGGTGTTGAGCCTTCACCTAGAACACACTACACCCATGTAGACATCAGTGCTGTTCACCTGTATAGCACTGAGGCAAAACCCAGGGAACATAACTATAATCTGTACAGAGCTTTCACAATGATTTCAATATGTAGGTCATACTCCCTGTCTGCTGCACATATCTCATATGGTGGTCTGGTACATTACTGGTTTGACCAGTGGATTGGTGACCCTACTTTTAATATCATGCTGTGATTTCCAGTTGTCATAACCTGCAATACATGTATTTGAAAACAAGGGCATTTCCGCAAACAACTTCACAAACTGACAGTGGATATAGTAAGTGTACACCTCCTTCTTAACATGCAAGGGTTTTGTGACATATCACATGCGACCACATTCATATTGTCATGAGATTTCGACCATTTTGTATGACATGTAACTTGTGCATTCTGAATGAGAAATATACACATCAGGTAGGGGTGGCATATAGTACATGTTAGTATTACAATAGCTGGCTTGCAGAAGGTACACCCCCGTAAACCAATGCCAGTCCTCTTGTGGTGGTGTTTCTCAGCCTGACACATCTCAACATGGCAATGTTTGCAAACTCTCCCTTGACAAACACCTCCAAATCTGTCCGATTGCAAGGCCATTCCCTGTGCACAGCACTTGTCAGATCAACACACAGACTGTGTTTTGTATGTAGGTATGGCCTCTGGCTTGGCCACAGCAGTCTGTTGATTGTGTTCTTGTGAATCCATCCTTTTCTTCATTTGGATGTAGGGTGTGGCTCATTGTTTTGTGCAATGTTGGGATACCTCCCCATCCACAGCTATGTGGCAGAGACAAGACAGATCATAGCCACAAGAGACTGGTGTTTGGAAGTGGTCATAATACAATCTGAATTGGCTACAGCCCTAATTCAAGCTGGTGGACAGCAAACCCAAGGCAGGACACTGCCATTACCCTTCTTTAGTATGTGGGTTGTGCTGCTCTGTTGTTGTGCAGTGCTGTTACTGTGCCAAACTAACATGACCTAATTGTACACAAAGAGAGTTCAACCCTGGTCTCATAACACTGTCACACACTTCCACACATGCGTTTTGAAAAGTTGATGTATTATTGTCCAGACGTTACCCACAACTGACTGTTGTGTGCTGTGAGGAACAGCTCCCATCATCAAAACACACCCTATACCCAAGACATGTGGAGGCCATGGAAGATTGTTGTCACATGTACTACACACCCAGTACTTGCCAGAGATGTCTGATGCCCTGTCACTGTTGCTGTATGGCTCCTGGCAGCCTCCCTGGATATTTCTGGGATGAATTTCCCAACATATATGTAGGAATGTCCACTTCTTCAAACTTTCACTGTTGCACCATCTCTTGTACACCTGTTGATGACTATCTGCACTGTGTTCCATGGCATATGCAATGCTGTGTGTATGTGTCCATAACATTCAGTCCCTTTGCAGCATGTTAGGCTGTATGCAAATCATGGCTTTTGTTGTAGCAGGCAACTGTGGGTCTGTGTTGGGATAATCCTGGTATCTGAGCTGACTGTTATATGCAAATACTCCAGGAGGCCATGATTGATGGCAGGTGTGTACTCAATATGATAAACTGCTGTGGTTGTATCACATACTGATATACTCCAGTATGAGCTTCCTCCTGTCCACACATGTGCATCTAGCTTCTTGGACTGTTTCCACTCCACATACTTGTTCCTCTAACAGAGTTGTATGTTTCACATTTTCATTGTACAGATTATAGGTCACATGACAGGTTGCATGCTTTGGTCTTGTGTATTGTGCTCACATTGTCATATCTCACACATACCTGGTATTGTGACATGTGTATACACCTTTTATATGCACTGTCTCACAGTACTATAGACAACATGTCCCTACTATTAGCACTCTGTCCCCACATTTTGGCAATCATTATCCAGATGTCCTGCAATAACAGGTTTGTGAGTTATGCTACTGATATGTGACATCTCACGGAAATAGGCCCCTGTGATATCATGCAGTGAACCCCACCACAGGTGATCTTGCAGATGCATGCAATTTGCTGAGTATAATAGCTCAGTGCATGGCCACATGCCTGACCTTAAAATGCCTGGGGTACTGGTAAGCCACAACAGGAAGATCTCATACTTACCGGCCTCAGGCTTCTGTGCCTCATGTTGGCAAGTGTTACCTAGGTAATGTGAGGAAGAGGTATAGTCAGCAGCTTCACAGTAGCCATCAGTCCAGGAGCAATGCTACATGTATGCACAGGTACAGTCTACACTACGATATTACATTATTTACTATTCTTCGCCTGAAATGGGCACATGTGTGCATTACTAAACCCCACCCAGTGCTCTAATTTGCAATGACATCTGCATCTAAAGACTGTTACTACACAGATGAAATGTATCCTCAGCACACTGATGTGGAGTTTTGCCTTACCTGGATGCTCCTCGCAGGTTTTCTGGGTGGCACCACACCTCCACAACAGCTACATGTTGTAGTGGTTGTTCTCTGTGGGCCACCCCAAGGATGGCAAGGAGCTCCTCCATTGCTGTAACTGGGGCCTTTCTGGCTGGTGCCCCACCAGTAGCAGGACTGTTCCTCACCACCGCAGCAGCCCATTGCCATGCACAGAGAATCAGATTAGTTCCTCTGTGCCTGACCTGTTTGTACATGTGACCATGGTTTCCCAAGGTGTTCACTCTCTGATGTCTTCCCAGAGGGCTGTCCTCTCTCTCTGATGTTGGTGACCCCAACTGAAGAGGATGCCGCAGTGTTCCAGGATGGCCTCAGTTATGGCTGCTGTCTCCTGGACATCATAGATTGGAAGCCTCTCCATCACACCTGAAAGACATAAACAGGGAAAAACACATCACAGGACATCAGACATTGTCCATAGTTCTTTACAGTGACAGCTCACTACTAATGAGTATCAGTAGCCACAACATTACATCAAGTAATACTCCAGTACCTAGCAGCATTGTATGGACATGCAAGCATTATGTGTAAGTAGGCAGTGTGCACCTGATTGATGTTGAGAATAGGGGTGCATGTAATGTGCATATACTTATATACTGATGTTGAGCCAGGGGGGTGATGTTTGTCCTAAACATGTCTGAAGCAGGTTGGCTTTAGCTATGGTGTGTGTGTGTATGTGCTGTGGCTAACCTCCATTACAAGATGGGTTGGATAATTGCCTGTGAGACAGCAGACATATGTGGGGATGGCCTTCCAATTACCCTCAGTGGATGTGTCCTATTTGTACTCATATTCAGCATTACACTAATGCACCTGTGACCTACTATGCTCAGTCAGACACAGGTTGACATGCTGCCCAGATGGTGACTGCTCCTACACATGTGGTGGTGGAATGAAGAAGTACAGGGGAGTATGCAGAGAAAAGTGTTGGCAAAGGAGAAGTGAGATTAGCAAACAGATGTAGAGAGTATACATGAGTATAAAGAGATGGGATGCATGGCAAAGATAGTGCTGGACATGGCTATGTATGTGGAGTTTGACATACAGATGTGGAGTCTGGGGTTGTATGTAATGTTGGACAGCACAGATGGTGTATAGGGCCTGTAGCTATTGGCTACACAGAGGCACATAGTTAGGAAGGATGCACAGTACAAAAGGGTGATAAAGGAATATGGGTGAAACATACAAGCTAGGATTGTGTTTAGAACATATGGAAACATCACTTTGATGGCCTGTTCCATGAGGAAATTGGGGGAGTGAGGGATGGAAGGTTGGCTGAGGTGGGTATGGTTAATCAGGAGGTGCAACATATTATCAAGGAGAAAGCAAGGATAGCTATGAGGGGGTTTAACAGTGGAAAGGCGGTTGTTCCAGATGACATACCTGTGAATGCCTGGAGGTGTTTCTGAGACATGGCAGTGGTACTTTTTAACTGGATTGTTTTCTGTAATCTTGGAAAGTGAGAGGATGTGTGAGATGTTGGTGAATATGTATGCGTACTGCTTATCTGAACAAGAGTGGTCTGCAGAGCTGTAGTAACAGGTGATGGATAATGTTGATCGGTCACAGGACAAAGTAATGGTAAAGAGCGGTGGCAGCTAAGTTGAGAACATGGTGATGAATGATAATTTGCTGTATGGTTTCATGCCAGATAAGAACAGTACAGATGCAAATGTTGATCCACAAGTGTTGATGGAGCTCTGCACTGAAGCTGAGATGCAGCTGCATTGTGTCTATGTGCACCTACAGAGAGCATATGACATGGTGCCTGGAGAGTAGTTGTGGTATTGTATGTGGAGGTCAGGGGTGCCAGAGGAGTCTGTCAAACACCTACAGGATATGTAGGAGGCTAGTGTGACAGCATTGATTTCTGGTTTTGACATGAGATGTGGATTTAAGGTGGAGGTGGGAGTGCATCAGGGGTCAGCTGTGTGTCCTTTCACATTTGCAGTGGTGAGGGACAGGTTGACAGACATGATCAGGCAGGGGCCCCTTTTAATTGTGCAGTTTGCAGATGACATTGTGGTCTGTAGTGAGATTACGGACAGGTTGGGGAGACCCTGGGGAGGTAGGGTTATGTTGTAGAGTGGAGAGGCATTATGGTCAGCAGGATTAAGTAAGAATACATTTGTGTGAATGGGGTGGGGTATAGAGGAATGGTGACAATACAGAGCATACAACTTGGAAGGTGGATAGGTTTAACTACTTGGGAACACCAGTTCAGAGTCATGGGCAGTGTGGGGGGCAGGTCTACAAGACAGTACAGGCAGGTTGTGTGTGGTGGAGAGGAGAGCCAGGAGCTATTTGTGACAGACAAGTAACATTAACAGTGATATGGAAAGTCGATAGGAGGGTAGTGTGACTGGCTACATTATATTGGTTTGCAGACAGTGGGATTGTAAAGACAGGCAGGATTCAGGTCTGGACACAGCAAAATGTAGGATGTTCACATCTGCACAGTGTGTGACAAGGGGGAATGGGATTGGGGACATGTGTGTTAGTGGGTCAGCCCAGGTTAGATGGCTTGGGGACAATGCCAGGCAGTGGCATGCTTGGTTTGGACATGTGCAGAGGGAGTATACTGAGTATATCTTGCAACAGATGAGGCTGCCAGATTACAGGGGACAGCAGGCAGCCTACAAAATGTGTATGCATGAGGTGATGGCAGACATGCATGTGTATGGTGTATGAGAGCAAGATGCAGAGGACTGGATGCTATGGGTGGAGGTGATCTGTTGCGGGGACTCCAAACAGCAATGGCCAAATAAAAGGGAGGGAGATGCTGTAATGTCATTGTTTGCAGGTTGCCAATTATTTGCAAGACATGACACAAGTATTTGAGTAAAAGACTACAAATATGAGGCACAAATATGGTCAGTGTGCATAACAATGGACAGTTGAATGGTATGAGCTCAGTATATCACATGCAGTTCAACACACACAGCTGTGATATTATTCCACTATGCAACTACCCTGTATAGCTCCATGACATTTCTGAGACAAACATGTATAACATAGTTGTATTCACAATTCATATCTGGATATATGTGTGACATCCGGGGCCTGAGCTGTATTCTATGTCACTGCAGATGGACAGAGATGCTATGGCCATAGATTCTGCTCAGCAATATGTCCGTACAGCAAGTCTTGTTGGGACATGATTATTAAACTTCCTATTTCCCATTATTACATACCCCTTACTGCAGTCCATTACATGCATACTTGTTTGACATACATGTTTTTTTTTCCTGTTGATGCATGATGGTATCTTGTTGTACAGATTTATTTTTTGTCTCCCTTTTTTGCTGCTTCTGGTTGTATATGTCTGTTTGTTTTCTTTTTTTTTTTTTTTTTTTCGCTTGTCTCTCTCTCTCTCTGATGTAGGTTGTACATCTGTTTTGCAGAGGCAGCAGCTTGCCTTTTGTAGGTACTGGTCAGGATCAGCTGATGGCCTGTGCACGAATTGGAGTTCCACACTTCCTAATTCCATGTGGAACAGCTGTGGTATTATTCCTGTAACCAATAGTTTGGAAACTCAGTCCTATAACTGTGTACCTCATGTAGGCATTGGCATTTCTTTGCCTGTGAGGAGGTTTTCATGCATATGTATTACACACAGCATCACAGAGGGTTGTTCTACTAACAATGTACAACAGAGACTGTGACGACAGCCCAACTCACCAGGGCCAATTGTTCTGGACACAGAGACAGACTGTGAGTATTGTTGTTATACAACTGAAGTACTGTTGGTTTGACAGGGTTTGTGTGGATATTGCTGCTGTGCATGATTTGCTGTCTGGAGAGTATTATGTGGTTGACATAGCTCACACTGCCTGGAATTTGTACTGTTATTATCAGGGTGTTCCTCATACATTTATTGAATTTGTAAGGCTAGTAGCATGCTCAGTAGGATAGCAGTCAGTAAATGGTAACATCCATGTTTGTTTCTGATTTCATATAGCTCAGAATAGATATGTCACATGACCTGTTACACCAGCTACTTTCTCAGTTTATAACAGCAATATCTATATCCTGGACCTGTGTTTAGGCCTCTGTCCAAGAGTATGTCAAACTTTGTA
>NC_056750.1:160147688-160187688 GCF_019279795.1 Protopterus annectens | reverse complement strand
ACCTTTCTATTGGTCCCCTGCCATAAACAAACTCTACAACAGAAGGAGGAAACTATTACAAAAAAGAGTAAAATCCCATGAATGGAGGATCTCTCTGACCAACATCATAAAAAAGCTAAGATCCCTTATAAAATCCTGTAAGGCAAGTTTAGAAAGAAAAATTGCCAAGGATTACAAAGACAATCACAAAGCATTTTTCAGCTATGTCAAGAATCTAAATGGCAACTCTCAGATCTGCTCTGAGCTACAGCATAATGGCACAGAATATACAGAACCAACTGATATTGCCAGCATCCTGGCAGATAGGTTCAGTGCTAACTTTACCCCCCTCTCACCCCCTAATGGGCCCATAACTATACCAAAAGAATGTAGAGCCCCTGTAATCACAGGCACGCAGGTAAAAATAGCACTCTCTAAAGCCAAAAACACAGCATCCATGGGACCAGATAGCATCCCAGGCTGCATCTTACATGAACTCCAAAATTAATTAGCCCCCCCACCTAAACACCATGTTCAATCACAGCCTCACCACAGGCTATGTACCCTCTGATTGGTGCACAGCAACAATTATCCCATTCCACAAAGGGGGAGCCACCGCAAACCCGGGGATCTATCACCTTATTAGTCTGACAAGCCTGGTCTGCAAGGCCATGGAGCATATCATCACGGAACTCATAAACAAAAACATTGGAAACCTCCAAACTTTGGACCCTACCCAGTTCAGATTTGTAAAGGGTAGATCATGTCTCCTACACCTGGTAGACTTCTTTGAGACAGTTACCAAAGCCATTGACAAGGGAAAGGTGGTCCACACAGCCTACCTAGACCTTGCAAAGGCTTTTGATACCATTCCCCATTCAGGAATTATAGATAAACTCACTAATTTTAACATAACCCCCTACATCACGAGATGGGTTGCCAACTGTCTCATGGACAGATTCCACACAGTGAAAGTTGCAGGGTCCAGGTCCAACTCCAAACCTGTGACAAGTGGTGTGCCCCAGTGCTGTTTCTTGGGACCTCCCTTATTTGGTATCTATTTTTCCAAAGTACAAGCAAGCACAGAGGGACTATGGCTAACCTAGTTTGCTGATGATTGCAAACTGGGTGCCATAATTGATTCTCCCACTGACATAGACATCCTTCAAAAGGGTCTCACCAAAACAGATACCTGGTGCCAAAACCATGGCATCAAGCTAAATGCCAAAAAGTGCATTGTCATCCCCTTTGGCAAAACCAAGTACCCATGAAGTACCACATAGGTGGCAGTTCCCTTAACACAGAGAGTGTAATAAGAGACCTTAGGACCCAGGTGGATAGTAATCTCTCCTTTTATAATCACATCACCAAAGTGGTTAGAAAATCCTTCTATGTGGCCCACCTAATCACAAGAGGGTTCACACTCATTAGACCCATTATTGAGTACAATGGCCTGTTCGGGATGTACCTTACAAAACACCTCCAACAACTGGAGAGGCCACAGAAGTACCTCACCAAGAGGATTATAGGCCTTAAAGAGATGCCCTATGCCACCTGACTTAAGAAACTCCAGCTGTACTCAGTTGGATACTGCCTACTCAGAGGTGATCTCTGCCTGACATACAGAGCTATGTCAAACCCAAAATTGACGAACATGCTCCACTAAAAGAAAACCCAATCTCTCCGAGACACACGCTCTAGGAATCTAAACCTCACCACAACAATAAACAAGAGGGATAGATTCTTGTCCCAGAGACTTCCCATGCTCTGGAATAAAATCCCCATCCACGTTAGGCAGAGCTCCTCATTAGCACTCTTCAAGAAAAACCTTGATAAGTGGATGGGAAACAGGAAATTTACTTCTGTAGCTCTACTCGACAGAGGCACAGGTAATTAACCTAAGTGGGTGGCGAAAGCCAAGACATTTTTTGGCTAGGCTTACTTATGCTCTCGGGCCAATAGCCTAGTACCTACCTATGAATCTATGAACAGTAGGTTTGGTGTAAAACATACCCATTGATTTGTGTGTTTAGATTATTGTTGCAGATATGTTGGGGGGAGATGTCAATTAACAACTTGTATATCCTTGCAGTACTCACAACTTTAATGATTATTGCTCTAATCATTACTCTACCGGTATTATTACAATACCCTATGGCCTTGGTTTGGCCAGTGGTATGTTTGTACACCATGTATAATTCAACCGTCTTATAGCTACTTTCTACTTCTCTTACCTGGAAGACCTGTGGGGGAAATGTTTGTTAACACTACCTGACTGTTTATACACATGTTCCCAAAATCCTAGTTAAAATTATGCATACAGCTTACTACCACTCCCGGGATTCGAACCATGGCTGTGTCTGATAAAAATACAACAATTTTTATATTATCAGAGTGAGTTATTGAGAAAATACTGTCTTTTCCTTCAATGTTTTCTGTCTAAGTCTCTCTTGGTTGTACAATCTGACCTTGTAATTACAACTTTCTTATACAGACATTCTGGACATATTTTTATGTAGCATGTTGGAAACAGTGGTTAACACAACATTACTATACAGATATCAGAACTTGCTGAATGCAACATTTCATGCCATACAATACCAGAGTAAACACAACCAGTACAGGATTTAGAATTTTATTGCCAGGCAGTTACACTTTTATTTAAATATGACCTACATGGGACTATTACTGTCATATTGTCTGGTTTATTCAGTACAAACCATACACATTTTTATACTGCCAGATGACATTTTACTCTTTTATATTTATTTGGTATGACTACAACAACCAGGATTGTTACCAGCCTCATGACACAGCCTTTGCAACCTACTGGCATGGGCTTCCTGGTTCACAGCCTGCTCAGCTGCAGCTGTAATGAAAATAGAGAAACATTTATGCATACCTATCCATCACATAAACAAGCTAGACTTTGGTAAACAGTTATTGCTATGAATACTTGCACACTGCTGGGACATCTCCCCTCTCTCTTGCTTCTTGGACCCACTGTTCCAAGAGCTCCCTCTTCCTCCATTTCAAGTTGGTGTAGTGGTGCCGAACCTGCTGACAAGTCCGAGGGATACCAGTGACACTGGTGAGATCATGGATGGGACTTTTCCAGGTTTCTGCTTTATATTGGGAGCCCTGGTACTGGTCCTGCAGCAGTCTCATGTCATGGTTTTTTTACCAGGAGTCCTACCATGACCTTGGACTCCTGTATGCCCCAGCATTGCGCCTGAAAGTGCATGTCCTCTCCAACACCCGCCATACTGCCTACAGTGAAGAGTTACAACCAGTTATGAGCTGTATGCCCACCTGCGGGGTTTAAATATGGCTGATTTCCTGCCCTTTGCTGTGATTGGACAGTTTTGAATATGCTGAGCTAAGCTAAGCTATGGGCAAACATGCTTAGCTAAGGTTGGCAGTGCTTAAAGGGGCAGGTTCAGTAGTGCTTACCAATGAGCAAATCCACTCAGCTGGGCTACTCATTGCTTATTCAGTACAGCTGTGCAATGCTTAGCATTGCTATGTTTTATTTTATTGGACTACCACCTGTATGGGATTGATTCATCATTAATTGCATTATATAGATTTATTTACCTTCCCTGACATCCCCCAGTGTGCGGTAATTACATTTATTCTTGTGCTACTATACTGTATGGGGCACTTGTGTTTATATGGGGTTTCACTACTTTATTACACTGACACCTCACATCTGGGCCTAATACACTACTCTGGTTGAGAAAAATAAGTTACATCCTACATAAATATACAAATAAATTAAAATTATAATGTTTACACATAGAAAATGGAAATGGCTTTAGTGAGGCTCAAACTGTGAATGACTACATGCAAGGCATGCACTCTAACTGTTACACTATTACACTTATGTTGATGCTGGATGTCTATTGCTTTTTAACTTATCTTGCCATTTCAGCTGGTCTAAACGTAGCTAAGCAATGGGCACACCCACACAGCTATACTTAAACTTTATTGCATATGGAAAAAAAAATATTTGTTGTGTTTTTTACTTTGTACCCTTCAGAATATCCATGCTAATGCTGCACCTGTTATTCTATCCACTTTCTGGCTTTGTATGGATGATTGTCCCTTATGGCTTTGTCCAGATTCCTTAGTCTGACAGGTTGGGAGGTGTGTGCTATGTGCTTCATACCCTGCCATATATTTATGCTTATGCTAAACCTGTTATTCTATCCACTTTCTGGCTTTGTAGGGACAATCATCCCTAATAGCTTTGTCCAGATTTCTTACTCTGATGGGTTGGGAAGTGTGCACCATGTGCTTTGTACCCTGCTGTATATTCATGCTTATGCTAAACCTGTTATCCTATCCAGTTTCTGGTTTTGTAGAGACGATTGTCCCTGATAGCTTTGTCGAGATGTCTTACCGTGACAGGTTGAGGGTGTAACAAGTGATCTCATTCTATTTACATTGCCGTACAGCAGTTCTGGTGTGCAGGGGGCATGTGTATTGTGAGAGCACTGTTCTCAGACACCTCCCCTGCACTCATACACAGAACTGTGTCTGTTTTACAGAGTGGCAGCGTGCCTTCATTAATATGCATGGCGTGCTGCCATGCTGTATGGGAACGATCCCTTCCCTGAAGGAATAAGCTATTCCTACACATAAGTTTGCTGAATCCCCCGCCCTGAATCTTTCACTTTGGAGGTACTTCATAACCTCAGTTTCTATTTTTTTAACTTCTCCGTTACTGATCTCCTTTGCTACTTTTCCTCTTTGTCTTCTTATTTTTTGTATTGTAACATTTTCCATATCTAGATTCCTTTGCCTGTATTTCTCTTTAAATATCTTTGGTGCTGCTCTTTTTTATTGATTAGTTTTGCTTTCTCCTTTGCATACATATTACATCATATTAAATCTCTTTTTCTTTCCTATATCCATTTCTTCTTTTGATGTCTTCTGATCTTCCTGTTTCTCCTTACTTTCGGGACTCATTCCATCATGCTGTGATGTAACCTGTGTTAGACCTTCTATATCAAATCCTTCACTTTGCAGACATTCCATAACTTCAACTTCTATTTTTTAACTTCTACTTTACTAATCTTTTGTACATTACCTGTTTGTGAAATTATTTTTTGCATTGTGAAATTTTCCATATCTGGATGCCTTTGCCTGTATTTCTCTTTGAATATCTTTGGGGCTGCCTTCTTTATGTTGATTAATTTGGATTTCACCTTTGCACAAATATTGTACCACATCAAATCTCTCTTTCTTTTCCATGTCCATATTACTTTTTTATACTTTTCAAAAATATCTAGGTTTTGTTTACATTTTTGTACTTCTTCAGATGGTTCTTTTTCCAAACAGACCAAAGTTTCTTGATCTATATACTGTTTTTCAAAAATCTGTTGTATTAATGACCACAAATTTTTATTTGGAGCTTCTGACAGTTTTTCTTGAGGAAGTATTTTTCTTTCCTCTAAATTATCTCTTAATCTTTTTGTATATCTTATATCTGGAGATTCTGGGCGTTTTGCATAATAGTAGCAATACATAATTTCTTTCTTATCCTCAATAGTCCACTCTATCGTCTTTATGGCTCTTCTTTGGCCTATCAATTATTGTGATTTCTGTGCACTGCTACTTCCTTCTACAATAGGGGGGCATCCTCCCCCTGTGCCTGGCCTGGCCCCTTTGTAGGAATGTTTTGAGGATTCTATACTGTTGGATCCATAAATACAAAGGCACACCACTGGCTCGAATATCCAACTAAATTCTTTATGGAAAGTAGAACAGTAAGCTCTTTCACAATGCACAGAACGCTTCTTCAGATGTAATGAAATTTTAAAACCAAACTGCCATTAAATAGCTCTTTATACATCACCTGACCCATAATTACTTACAATTAAAACCTTAAAGCAGTAAACATAATCTTATATCATGGTATATGTATAAGAATAAACTTAAAATGCATATAAAATATATATAAAGAGAAGGTATATATAAAAAAACCTATAAATGCAATGCTCTAAAATATACATATAAGAGATACATAAAAAAAAAAAAAAAAACAAATATATATATATATATATATATATATATATATATATATATATAAATAAGTAATTTACTAATAAAAACTCTCTATACCTATATGATAACGCTAAAATGGGTAAACACAATCATGACTAAGCTATTTATCTAACACTATATGCAAAAGGTAACTAAGAACACTGCTATCAATAGCAAACATGGCGGCCTATAAATAATGACATATGTGATATGTGGAATAACTAGCACTAGACTGAGGTGTAATGTCCTCTAATGAAAAAATGTATATAACTAGTACTGTGAAACCAAGTAAAGATTCAGCTATTCAGATATTTTTTATATCTCTTATATGAATATTTTAGAGCATTGCATTTATAGGGTTTTTTATATATACATTCTCTTTATATATATTTTATATGCATTTTAAGTTTATTCTTATACATATACCATGATATAAGATTATGTTTACTGCTTTAAGGTTTTAATTGTAAGTAATCATGGGTCAGGTGATGCGTGAAGAGCTATTTAATGGCAGTTTGGTTTTAAAATTTCATTAAAGTCTGAAGAAGCGTTCTGTGCAACACAAAAGCACTTACTGTTCTACTTTCAATAAAGAGTTTCCTTGGGATATTCGAGCCAGTGGTGTGCCTTTGTGTTTATGGCTCCATTATTCTTCATTTTGTACTACAGAGGCACTTTATCCTAAAGACTGAGTTTGTTTTTGTGAGTATCTATTGTTCAACTACTAGTCTGAAGGGACATGGCTGAAGGGAGAGATATTGAACTGTCATATAACCCCAGAGCCGTTGGCTCTATCAATATAAATGAGAAGAGTGAAGCATCATTTCAGAGACTGTTAATGGCAGAGAGAAATCCTCTATTGTCTTTTACCAGAAATGATTTATGCAACCTAGCCAATGGGAAATCAAACCAAAACATGAACATTATGCTTCTGTAACTCAGAAGGAAGTTAGATAATAAACTGGCAAAGCTTAAGACAACACAGTGGCAAAGGAAGCATATGGAGGCATGTATTACACTTCAGGTAGTTCCAATAGGACTCAGAGTATTAAAAATGCCAACTTTCGGCACAACATAACCTGACATGCTGACCAAATGGCAAAAACTCAGTCTAGACACGAGCTTTGGCTTCATTAGATTACTCATAGAGCAATACATGCTCATTGAAACTGAATTAACTGCCGAGATTGTTTTGCTACGTAATGACTTACAGAAACAAATCTCCACTAATGAACTAGAAGCTTATGAACTGGAACTCACTACCAACATCTCGTCCATGGAAAATAGACTTCTTCAAGTTAAAAAGAAGAAGTTAGAATGAGACGCTATTGACTTTCACCTTAGTAATGTCTTCGCTTGGCCAAGGGAACCTATCAGAAGAGAGAATTTGTCGCCAAACCAATCAGAAGCACTACCAGCAGCTAAAGCACACCCACTGGAAGTTCAGCTAAATACGGCTACACCCACAGTTTCTGAGGCAGTCCAGGGAACCGTGAAAGAAACAACGGAGAAGCCTGACAGCAATGGAGGTATTCCAATGGCTGTTTCCTCTACCTCCACAGTCAGTACATCGTTTACAAGGTCAAATATGGATGTTAGAAGAAAGGAACGACACGAAGAAGATGCAATACAGGTGGCTGCATCTTCCAACGCTCTCTCCCCTTTTCCTTTACAGATACGGCCACCACAGAAGCCTATGTGGACACCCTCGAATCAAGCCAGGAAACGCAAATTCTCAGAAGAGCAGTTCGAGTATCAGAGGAAGGTTCTGAAACATGTAAGTCAGATATAATAATTAACATTTCTCATTATGCACTAAATGAAGCAGAGGAATCTTTACTGAACAAGGGACTTTCTTTTATTCCCTCAACCTCAGTTAATGTGGTGGATCTTTTAATAGACATTAAAATGTTTGTTAGAAACATTGGTTTAAAGCTGTTGTTTGGGAATCAGAAAGACAATGTAATGGTTGGGCATAGGAAACCCTCCATGTTTATACCACTGATCAATCCATTATTGGAAGCCTTTGAGAAGGCTTGTGAGAAGGACCTACTTAAGGTTTTTGAAGTAGAAAAAGTAAATGTCAAAAGTAAATTCTTTAACATGACTAGCAGTGAGTTAGAAGCCCTTAACACGCTACAAATGAATGCACATATTGTTATTAGACCAGCTGACAAGGGTGATGCTGTAGTTATTTTGGATAAGGTATATTATGAAGAAACTATAAATGAAATGCTTAGTGACATTAATACTTATCAGGAACTGAATACCAATCAATTGAATAAACTTATTAGAGATGTGCATGGAGAATTATATGACTTACTCATGTCAAACATCATTAACAATGAACTGTATAATTATTTATTTATAGAGACACCATTGTACCTACGTTTAGGGGTTTGCCCAAAGTACGTAAGGACATGATACATCCACCTTTAAGACATATAGTATGCAGCAGAGGCTGGTTAACAGAAACATTGTCAGTGTATGTAGAGAAATGTCTGAGACCTACAGTAGAGAATACTATTACTATTATTAGAGATACACAGCACTTTTAGAGACTTTGTCAGAGTACACACACAATGATGTTAATGTTTTTGATTACTATTTAGTTACAGTAGACATTACCTCTTTATTCACTAGTATTCCTAACAATATAGGCCTAGAATATGTGAGGTTGTTCCTAATTAATAAAAATACTCCCAGAGAAGAAGTTATTAGGATTGTCACACTATTAGAAATTATACTTAGCCATAATGCTTTTACCTGCGGGGAAAAAATATTACCTACAAGTCAATGGAGTGGCACTGGGGACACCATGTGCCAACTCGTATGCGAATATTGTAATGGCCTACTGGGAACACACTTATGTAATGAACAACATGGTGTTTAGTGAGAATATTAGGTATTATAAACATTTTGTGGACAATGTCTTTTTAATATGGAAAGGCAGTTTAGAGAGTTTGACAGTTTTTCTTGAATATATAAATGGTACCACTAGTTTTCTTCAATTCACAGCTAAGTCCTCTAAGGAAGAGATTGATTTCCTTGACATCTCTATTATTATGAGCAGAGAAGAGATTCCGACACAACTATACAGGAAGAGTTGTAGAAAAAATACACTACTATATAGGAGTAGTATGCACCCTCCTCATGTATATCATAACATAGTAAAAGGACAAGGACTAAGAGTATCTAGACTGACTAGCCATGACGGAACTTTTGATAAGACTATAAATAATATCAAAGGTGAGTTCAAGGAAAGAGATTATAGAGCTAGAGAGAGTGCAGGAGTATTAGACACTATATCTATGGTCAGACAGGATAGGAGCAAACCCTTCTTTAAACAAGGTGGAGATCATTCATATAGAAGAGACACCAGTAATCAGACACAGAGGCTTACCATTCCCTACACCAACAACAATAAGAAAATCAATGAGGTTATCAGCAAGCACTGGAATATTTTGACCATGGATGAGACAGTGTTGCAAATTGTAGGGGAATGACCTAGATCCTCCTACAGGAACACCAAATCACTTAAAAGAATACTTTGCTATGAGGATAACACTAAAGATATAGTACAGTCAGATAGGCAAGGCACGTTTGCCTGCCGGAGTTGTAATCACTGTAAGTTCATAAAGAATGACAACACCTTCAAACATCCTGATACCGGGAAGCTGTCTAGTTTTAAGCACTATGCTGACTGCAAATCCAGGAATTTGGTTTATTTAGCTCAGTGTTCGAAATGTGAATCTTTCTATATTGGAAAGACCAATAGAACATTAAGAGAGAGACTAAGAGAACACTTGTATGCCATAAGATGAGAAGATGAGCCTAACGCATTAGCAAGGCACACTGTCAGCAATGATTTAAGTTATAAATTTAGTTTTTTGGCCATAGAGATTATCAGAACCAGTACTAGACTAGGGAACATAAAGAACTACACCAAAAAGGAGGAAAATAAATGGATCCTAAGGTATCAGGCAGATAAGGGACATGGCCTCAATGAAAAGGTAAGCTTGAAACCTTTTCTGAATGATAGACCAGTCAAATCTCTAAATCTTTACTTGGTTTCACAGTACTAGTTATATACATTTTTTCATTAGAGGACATTACACCTCAGTCTAGTGCTAGTTATTCCACATATCACATATGTCATTATTTATAGGCCGCCATGTTTGCTAATGATAGCAGTGTTCTTAGTTACCTTTTGCATATAGTGTTAGATAAATAGCTTAGTCATTATGGTGTTTACCCATTTTAGCATTATCATGTAGGTATAGAGAGATTTTATTAGTAAATTATTTATATATATATATATATATATATATATATATATATATATATATATATATATATATATATATATATATATATATATATATATATATATTTTTTTTTTTTATATCTCATATGTATATTTTAGGGCATTGCATTTATAGGATTTTTGATATATACATTCTTTTTATATATATATTTTATATGCATTTCAAGTTTATTCTTATACATATACCATGATATAAGATTATGTTTACCGCTTTAAGATTTTAATTGTAAGTAATCATGAGTCAGGTGATGCATGAAGAGCTATTTAATGGCAGTTTGGTTTTAAAATTTCATTAAAGTCTGAAGAAGCGTTCTGTGCAACGCTAAAGCGCTTACTGTTCTACTTTCAATAAAGAGTTTCATTGGATATTCGAACCAGTGGTGTGCATTTGTGTTTATGGCTCCATTATTCTTCATTTTGTACTACAGAGGCACTTTCCCCTGAAGACTGAGTTCTTTTCTGTGAGATTCTACACTGTTATTTGTTTCAGTCCTGGCACCAGTGCACCTACCAGGATTGGGCACTTTTTTATCCTGGGTCTTGTGCACACAGCTATGTTTTTTAGTTTTTGACCTACTTCTGTCCATGATATATGCTATATAAATGCAGTCTATATATCAGTGTTGCCTTGTTGAGATTTTGTGAAAAGCAGGGCCCACCTCATGAAGGTACTCACCAAAACTTGAGGATGAATTCAATTTCAGCACTACTACTCTCCTTTGCTTGCTGACTTTTCATCTCTCCATTTGGACCCTTTTTTAATTTCTATAAATATTTTGGGTTTCTATTACCATGACAGGAATGGACCCCATTCCTAAGTCAGAGTACGATTAAAGTTAATGAAATTAGTATTGCTTCACTCTTTGATGTCAGACAAAAGTGCTATTTGCAGCACCCACAATGTGCCCAGTAATGACTCCTTCTGTAATTCATATGGAGTTATGTGTATAGGTAGCTTATTTAAATAAGATGGTAGACTCTTTTTTTATAAGACCCATTGTTCCTACTACAATTGGAACTATCTAAGTATCCTTCTTCCACATTGCTCTTGTTTCTGCTTGCAGATCCTGATATTCTATAACCTTGCGTCTCTCTGTACGCAGGATACAGTAATCACTGGGCGTGGTGATTTCAGTGATCAATGCTGTTCTTGTCTTCTTTTCTTGGACTAATATATCCAGTTTTCTAGCATCTATATTTTGAACTGTTGGTAATGGATGATCCCATGTGATGGAGACATGATTTTCTATGATGCTTTGTGGCTCATGTTTCTAATGCTTCTCAGCCACTTCATAACCCTAATGTTTGCACAATCCCCAGTGCAACAGTCTCATCACACTATTGTGCCTTTCAGTGTACAGGCCCTCTGCCATCAGTATGTCACAATCAGCAACGAGGTGTGCAACTGTTTCCAGTTCGGTTTTACAAAACCTAAATTTATCTGCTTCTCCCACTTGTTCAATGGACTTTGTAAACCAGCATGTACGTAGACCACTTTCTTGGGCTGCCAATATTAACCTTTCATCTCTTGGTTTAAATTCACCTCTCCTTAACCATTCCTGTGTTTTTTCCTGATCAACATGAGGTTCTTCCAGAAGTTTTTTATACTTGCTACTATTTTTATGATTTTCCCATATCTCTTGCCTTTTCATCTGGTCCTTCACCTTATATTCTTTCTTTTTTTTGGCACATTTGGTTGCTGTCTGATTTTTATCTACTTCTGGTTTGATTTCCATTCCTGCTTGACGGCGATATGCTTCTGCTAGGTTAAGTATGTTTCAAAATTTCACTATGTTTGAGTCTCTTGAAGTCAGCAGATATGTGTGAAGTCCCACAACTGCAGATCTGTACATGTAATCAGTTTCAAGGAGGCCTATCTCTACTTCAAAACGGAGAATATATAATCTTGGTATGCACTGATTTTTATAGATCATCTGGTGAGCATGAAGCATCCTTCTTGTTTTAATATCTAATCTATCCAACACGTTTTGAGGCCAATCAATCACTCCAAAACTGTAAGTTAGGACAGGCAGAGTAAATTGGTTTATAGCTTGGATTTTGTTCCTGGGTGTCAATGCTGTTTTCAGGATTAATTTAAATCTTTTAAAGTACTCCTTACTAAGTTTTATATGCATTTGTTCATGTTTTATAGCCGATCCTTAATCAGTTCCCAAGTATTTATACACTTCCTGTTGCTCAAGCTCTTTTATAACACTTTTTTGTCCCAAACTTATGTTTTCCTGGTGCTGCAGTTTCCCTGCTTTAAAGGCTGCTTTTGCACATTTGTCAAGGCCAAATGACTTTCTAATATCATCTTAAAAAGTTTTAACAACCTGCAGCTGTGCTTTCAGTTCCTCATCTGATGAGCTATACAATTTTAAATCATCGACAAAGAGAAGATGAGAAGTCGTTAGACTTTGTTGTTTTCTAGAAGCCACATTATAGCCATGGCCTAAGCTGTTAAGTAAACACCTTAATAGGTTAAGGGCAAGGCAGAATAGTAACAATGACAGAGAGTCACCCTGGACTATCCCCCTTTGAATTTTTATCCCTGGGATAGTAATTTGTCCTTCATCATGATTTAATTGCAAAGCAGTCTGCCATTGTTTCATGGTGACTGTAACATATTCCATCAGTGTACAATGCATCTTATACATTTTTAAGCACACTTTTATCCATGAATGTGGGATACTATCAAATGCTTTTTTATAGTCAATCCATGCCATACTTAGATTCTTCCCCTTCTTACAGTTATCCACTATGACTTTATTTAACATCAGATGATCCTTTTTTCCATATGACTTTCTATTATTGCCTTTTTGTTCTACTGCCATAATTGAGTTTTCTTCTAGATGGCTATAAACTCTATCAGCATCAATTCCCATGTATAGTTTATATGTCGTCTGTAGGCAAGTTTATAATTCTATAAGTCTATAATTTTTGGGGTAGCTTGCAGGTTCATTCTTAAGTAGGAGCATTGTTTTACTTGTTGATAGCCAGGTTGATGTCTGGGATGCACATAGAAATAGTTCTTACTCATGGCTACGTCTTCGGGCAAAGATGGTAATACTTTTAATCAAAAGTTAGGTACTGCATCTGGGCCTGATGTTTTCCAATTAGAGGCTTTCCCCTTCTATATAGGTTATCTGATTATTCTGTAGTACTTTTTGACAATCCCAAACATTCCCAGAGGTAGTTGTCTGTAAATGCCCTATATACCTGAATAAGATCTCCTCCTAGATATCTGTAAGAGACACTGTACAAGTTCAGATATTTTAATCTTTCATAATAAGTTAAATTTTCACATCCATGGATGCCCTTGGTATATTTCTGCTGTACTCTTTCTGGTTTACTCGTGCTTGTTTCTTATATGGTTTCCATATTGTATTCCATACTCAAGTCAGGGTCTAATATAACTAACAAACAATGACTTTGTCATTTTTAATTTCCTAGACTTTATAAATCTTTTTATACAATGTACAGTTCTATAACTATCATTAACCAATTGGTTAATATGATTAGAAAAACTCATAGCTGGATCTAACCATATACCCAAGTCCTTAAATGAGTCTACAGTTTCAGTCACTGTGTGCTTTATTAAATATTCACCTGTCAGTTTATTTCTCCCAAATCTCATATGCTTAATTTTTGTTGTATTTATCAACATATTATTCTCCTGTACCCACATGCTCAATTTAGTCAAGTTATTTTGCAGACATGCCTTATCTGTAACACATGTAATCAATTTACCCAATTTCAGGTCATCTGCATATAGACTGTAGAGCACCTCAAATGAAAAAGTTAGGACTGAAAGATACAATCTATAGAAGTAAGGGCCTAGGGCAGAACCCTGTGGGACGCCGTGACTGTAACCAAGAATTTCACCTGACCAGTTGCTGTATGATATTGCCATGTCCTATTTGTAAGCCATTCAGCTATCCATATTATCAAGAGTACATCAATACCTATTTGTTCTAATTTATTGAGCAGTGTTTTGTGTATGACCCTATCAAATGTTGAAGTTAAATCTATATAAATTACATCACAGCACAATTTTTCATTCATAGCTGTTATTATATTGTTATAAATCATCATGTTACAGTTGGTAATAGATCTATTTTCAACATATGGATGCTGATATATGGTTTCAAGTTCCAACCTATCCAATTCTGACAATAACTTATCCAATATTACCCTCTGCATTATTTTTCCACAACTTGAAACTAGACTTAAGGGTCTATATGGCTCTAGGTTTGTCCTATTCTCCTATCCCTTAAAGACAGGTTTAATAAGCACATATCTCCATTCTTGAGAAATCTCCCCATATTTATATGACCTTGTGAATAACAGATATAATGGTATAGTAAGTTCTTGCTGAAGTGTTCTCAGGTCATTGTTACTAATTTTGTCTCCTTCCTGTGCTTTGTTTAGATCCAGTTTGCGCAGTTCATTTCCATTATAATCTAATTTGATTCCAGTATCTGAGACAACTTATCACCCCTTTTGTGGAGCCAAACTGTTTTGCAAAATATTTTGAAACTATATCTCTAGTCTGTTGTGTCTGATAATAAATTTTAGAATCTGCACACAGTTTATCAATATGTATGTCTTTAGTCTTTCCACATCTTATGTATCTATAATGGGAATGGCCTGTATCTATCCCTACAAGGCTTTCATATAATGGCTAAATCATTGTCTACCCCATAATGCCTTTATCAGACAATGTCAGTTGACTAAGCTTACAGCATAACAAAACAGAATCTGAATAACATAAAGATATTGCTGATCAATGTAAGGAGGCTTAACAAAAAACATCACTCCCTACAAATGTTACTTACCGTGGAAAACATTGATATATGCATCATTACAGAGATCTGGTTCAGAACCACTGAAAACACTCCCTCGATGAAGGACTTCAACACCTACCACATGTTCAGGCCCACCGTACTAGATGAAGGCACTAAATGCAGTGATGTCTCCATAGTCTTAAAAAAGCATTTTACCCCCAGACTCATTAGACAAGTAGACAAGTTAATGACCTGGAGTCCTCCATGTCCATCTTACTACCAACAACCTCTCCCCTTATCATATCATAGCTAAATATAGGATTTCCTCTATATCCCACTCACCCCATACCTCTTGCTTAAACAATATGGAATCCCTATGCTTTAAGCCAAATACCATACATACTACTAGGTGATTTTAACTACTCATCAATTAACTAGGAGATTTACACATCCTTAAACATGTATGCCCAGAAATTTCTGGATGTCATCAATGCAAACTCTCTGGGCTAGTTAGTCTCATCTCCAACAAGTGTGATAAAATCCTAGCTTTGGCCCCTACCAATATGGAACAGCTTTACTCCCCACTAATTGTAACTTCCTCCCAGTTAAGTCAGATCACAGATCAGTCACATTCATAGTAAGACTGATGCTGGAAGCTTCTTCCATACCTCAGTATTCTGAAATTAAGCTAAGGCTAATCTACTAAAAGTGAGTGATGACCTGGTTAAATTTAAAATCACCTTCCAAATCGATGCTCTGACCACTTGTGCAGAATCCTTTACAACCAAATTCTATGTACGTGTAAATAGCTCAGTAGGCACAGCTATCCATCTTTGAAGTAAGGACATTCTCCAAATTTAGAAATAACCCCCCAGTAAATTATATCACATACAAAGATGCTGAGGACATAGCCAATCAACTGGTGAGCAGGATTTAGCTGAAACTTTACACCCTCTACCCTCCTATACTCACAGATCATATAACTATTTCTTACCCACCCCTCCCAGCAACAAGTCCTCAAGGCACTATCCAAGGCCCAAAGCACTACTTCATTTGGACTGGATAACATGCCAGGCTGCCTGCTTGCCACTTTGAAACAAGACTTGTCAGAGCCTCTGCAGAAGCTATTCAGTATCAGCCTCCAAACAGGCTTTGCGCTAAATGAATGGAGGACAGTAACAGTTATCCCCTTCCACAAAGGTGGGATATCAAATGACCCAGATAATTACAACATCATAAGCCTGACCAGCCTCATATTTAAAGTCATGGAAAGGATCATTATAGAATTAAGATATAAGGACATAGCTAAATTATAAACTCTGAACCCAAGCCAGTTCAGACTCATCAAGGACAGAATCTGCCTAGTTCACCTGGTCAATGTCTTTGAGAATATTAAGGAAGCAATGGATGAAGGCAAATGAGTACACACCATGTATCCAGACCCTGCAATGGTGTTCAACACCCATCCCACATTCAGGTCTCATAGATAAGCTATCCCAGCTAAATGTAAATCCTTATGTAACTCATTGGATAGCCAAATAGCTCACAATAACATCCCAGGAAATTAGGGTGGGCAAGGATTCCATCCTTGGGCCACACTTCTTTGGCATTTACTTCTCAGAGGTCAAAGTAAATGTTGAAGGGTTATAGCTGACCAAATTTGTGGATGACTGCAAACATGGTGCCATCAGTAACTCCTGAGAGGACTCCAAGATCATCCAAAAGGCCGTTCCCCAAACAAATTGCTGGTGTCAAACCATGGGCTAAATTTGAATGCCAAGAAATGTGTAATAGTATCATCTGCCAAGCATGACTTCCCTTGTAACTATTACATTGACAACACGGCCCTGAAAATTGATCCAGTAGTTAGGGGCCTGGGAACCCATGTGGACAATGAGCTGTCCTGTAATCACCATGTAATCTCTATTGTATTGAAGTTCTTTTTCATCACATAGCTTATATCTAAAGGTATGCCATCTAGGTCCAAGGATATAATCATTCCACTATATCTGGCTGTCATCAGGCCAGTCATTGAGTATAATGCACCTGTCCGAATACTTGTCTCAACTAGAAAAACTGCAATAGTTTCTCACCAAAAATATCAAGAGCCTAAATCATAAAAACTATGCAGAGAATCTTTAAGCCTCATTCCTCTTCTCAGACTGTTACATCATACTTAATCCATTAAAGTGTTTGCTTAACAGACTAGACTAAGTTTTGTTTAAGAAGTGATCTTTGCCGCGTGTATAAAGCCTTAACAGTCCCTATCTTTTCTGATCTATTACACATTCACAAGTCCAATGGAGCTGTCTTCTGCTCTTCATAAAGCAAGTTACTTCTCTTCCTCTATTCAAATGTATTTTGGATGAATGGATGGGAAATCACAAGTTCACTCCTAGTTTAAAACCCTTGTCACTCACGGATTGGTGCAACAATGAGATGTCCCGACATATCCCTGTTTTGCCTACCAATGGGTTACTCATACACAGAAAGGGCCTCAAACACTACTAAACATCCTTATAGATCAATAGAGTTTAAAAATGTAGTTAGAAGCTTTAGTATAGAAAATATGATATGGGAAGATGTAACAGCAAGAGGAACTAAAAGGTTTCTATCATAAAACCCAGGGTTCTAATCTAACTTCTGTCTAAAGGGAATTAACATCTTTTCACAAAGATTTGGCCTTCAGTAAAAATTATTTGCATGTACATTCTGAACACGCACCAACAACAGGGAAAAAAATTCCCTTCTTAAGAGAGAACCCGCAACCCATTCTAATAACTATAGACCAGTACCTTGACTTCTTTCAGTATTACTGCCAACAGAATTAATAGTCACTTAGGAAAAAAATCAACCATAGCAATAGAAACAAGGTAATAAAAGAAAATCATATGGCACAAGGGATCATATATTCCTAAACAAAGCCATAGTGGAGAACTATAAAAAGGGTCAGAACCAAAATATGTCATGGTTGGATTACAAAAAGGCATTTGACATCATCCTCCATTCACAGATTATGGAATGCTTACAGATTTATAAGATATACCTTACACTGATCGGTTACATAGCAATGATGATGAACCACTTTACAACTAAGTCATGAAAAAGAGTAAATTATTAATCAACACCAGAGTTAAAGATCCAGATGAAGATATTCCAGGGTAATTCCAGGGTAATTCTTTGTTACCACTGCTATTTTGCCTTAGCCTTAATCCATTACACTGTTTACTTAATAGAATAGACTATCGTTGCAGCTTAACTTCCAAAAACAATCTTGTCCAATGACATCTCATCTACTTTTTGTCAATAATTTAAAACTTTAGTCCAGAAATTTTCAAAACTGCATAAATAGTGTGAAGAAAATCTTAACCCACAACAGGAATGTGATACAAAAGAACTTCAACAAGAAGGAGTGCACAATCATGTTGGAATAGATGAAGGATCGGCAATAAATCATGAACAACTGAACTTAGTAAGAAATGCTTTAGAAGACTAAACTAATATTAAAAACTGTGTTGACATCTAGGAATAACGTTCAAGCTATAAATCAGCTTGCTCTTCCTGTTGTTATTTTGGTACGATTGACTGGCTCCAAAAAGCATTGGATGAGTTAGGCAATAAAACAAGAAGAAATGTTCCATGCTTATCAGATGATACATAAAAGAACAGTGCATGGCAAGATTATATAACCCTCAGCCTGAAGAAGGTATAGCCCTGCAATCATGTGACTGCATACATATATGCTGATTTCATTAGACCCAAACATAGTGAAAGCCCTAAAGACTGAATAGAACATGTCTCAGGTTAGCAGAAGCATTTTAGAAAAGACCAAGAATAGAAATTAAACTAGAAGTAAATATAAATCATGCAACAAAAGAAAGTGTCCAAAAAAAACTAGAAAGTCCACCATTATCTTGTCAAGTACAGAGAACTTCTAGAATAATTCTATGTTGATCAAAATTTGACACATGAATGGTTAAAAAAAAGTTGAGTTTAAACAAAAGATCAAAGGCTTAAGACAATGGACTACATACAGTACATTTACAATGTCTATGGAAAAAGTAAGAGATAATGCAGGTTCTGCAGTACAGACCTTGAAATAGTTACATATATTGTTAATGTGTGTGATATACTCAAGCATTAGGGATTTTGTAGACACTAGAATATTCAGGTAGTTAAGAAGCATTGGATACATGAACTACAAAGAATTATTGAAAATGAAGAAGTCGTTTTTACACAGGAGCATCCAATACCATCAAAAGAGGAATCAGAAGCAAGAAAACTAGATATAGTAGTCACAGAAAAAAGGACAAAATTATCATTAATCATTGAAAAGCTGCACCTAGTGACTATACTGTCCTATGTACTGAGAGATACAATGCCATAAAATGCCAGCATGTGCAAGCAGAATCTGAAAAAATACAGGATAAAGATATTTAAATAGTTCCAACAGTACAAGAAGCAACTTGGTTAATAATAAAGAATTTTCAAGGGTAGTTAAATATGCTACCAATACATGTAATCTATATGAACTGCAGAAGGAAGAAATTCTGGGTACATTGTAGGTGATGAGAACAGAACTGTTGACAAACATCAAAGACTGAAGCAATACAAATTTCATGAACTCTAATCATAGTCTGACTTAGGAACAGAGACCACACCTGTCATGGTGTTAGAAATCCAAAACATTTACAGACATTAAAAAAAGAAGAAATCCAGAAGGCAGGGAGGATGGACGTGAGATGAAGAAGCAGAACTGAATACTGAGGGGCAGATGGAGAAAGAAGCAGCATAGACAGCTGTGGAAGTAATGGTAGAATATTGAGAAAAAAAGAGGTAATGAAGAATAGGGCACACAAGATAAGGGATAAACACAAACATATAGAGGATAGACAATAGTGATGGAGAAGCTAAGACCATGCATATGGTGTAGGTTATGAAACACAAGGAAATGGGGGACACAAAGCAGGGCATAGGCTAGGGTACCTCTGGACACTGCCACTTTGATCCAGAGGGCAACCTACCAAGAACCACAACCAGCTGATAATTCCTGTTAACAGATATTTTGGGCTTGGCTATCATCTGATGGTCCATTGGCCATGGCCAATTATACATGAAAATTGGTAACACATGCCAGGAGTCACTCAATACAGCCAAGTTTGTCATCCAGATGTATCCCTACCACAGCAACACCCAACTGGTACATCTTCTGCTTGGCAATTACAGGTAACAGGGTAGAGCTGTCTGCCACAGAGCGGCCTTCATCCCTTTCCAATGAGGCATTTTCATTCCCATCATGAGACTCAGCCTGGGCTGCTGAGAAGGTGCTGGATCCTGGCCTTTTTCTTCATCTAGCCTTGCATAGCAGAAACACAATGCGAAAGTTGGCATTAGTGTGACATAGTATAAGAGGTATACTGTACACTGTAAGTCATTTACAAATCACACCCACCCTGCTGTACTATCAGACTTTGCTGCCTTCTATAGCAGCCCATTTCGTTTAACTGTAACTCCTCATGGGCTGACAAATAAAGGTGCACATTTGTATAATGAGACAAGATAAGGATGAAACAATCAGAGCAATGTGAGACTGTTGATGTTCTAAACAATGTAAAGCACTGGTACTGCTGATGACTGTTCCTGTGCAATAAATATAAAATGTCTGCTGTATTAGTAATGGCAGCATAGGGTAAATGGTATATATCATGTGCTATATGTGTCGATGCTGCTCCAAATAATCTATACACCACCAGAGACAGGCATCAGTGCCGTACAACTACTACTGGTAATCTGTTTCAAATGCGGGTTCATATTAAAAACACTAATGTTTACTTACCCGAACACCTAAACGCTGACACGTCTTCATCGAATCACAAAAACATTGATCATCCTGAAGCACGAAATCCAAAACATCGAATCGTCATGGTTGGCCCTTTTGTGGTATAGCTCCGTAAGGTAAGTGTGCGATATTTACGGACCTTAGTGTTAGGGTGCGGGTTAAGGTAAGTGCATAGATGGTAATGTATGTTAGATTTAGTGTAGGGTTAGAAGTAGGGTTTTATTAAGTGTATGTGTGTGGATTATTTAGTTTGTTTGGGTATAGCATTTTAAGGTAAGTGTGCGATAGTTATGGACCTTAGGGTTAGGGTGCGGGTTAAGTTAAGTGCATACATGGTGGTATATGCAAGATTTAGTGTAGGGTTAGAAGTAGGGTTTAGTTTAGGGTTAGAAGTAGCGTTTTGGTTAGTGTATGTATGTGGTTTATTTAGTTTATTTGTGTAGGTAGTATGTAGCGGTAGGTGGGATGGGACAAGTATGACATTTCGTGTTTTTGAATTTTCTGGCTTAGGGCATTCAGTGTATTTGTGGTTCGCGGAATATGTGTCGGCGTTTAGGTGTTCGGGTAAGTAAACGTTCGTGTTTTTAATATGGACTCTCAAATGCACAGCCTCAATGTGTGCACACATCCTGCATAGTTTCACAGAGTTACACGTTGCAAATTTACTTAAAAATGGTTTTAGTGTATTTTGTGAATGTACATATGGTAGAACAACTAGCAGAGCACAGAAATGAATGAATATACATTAGGATGATTTCTTTCTATGCTCATCAATAATGCCAAAAGGATTATATTGTGGCTTTTGATGAGTTTTGAATTTTATGTGGTGGTTCTAGATGGGATGCGTGAGCTTTCTGGGTAGATGTGCATGTGCAGTGTGCTGTATTACTGTTAGGCAATCAGTGCCTCTGGAGTTTTTACTGTGGTGTGACAGTGATCCCCATTTTGAGGTAGTTTCCTCACTTCTTCAAAGTGCTGCAACTGCAGAGTTGATACATTTAAGTTTGCTTTATCTAGAAGTGGACTGTTTGGTTAGATTTTTTCTTCAATTAATTGACCGTTTGAATTTATTTTTTAATCTTTTTTCGATATTTTATTTGTTGCTTCTTGTGTTTACTTGTTTATATCATCCTGAAAACATATTTTGATATGATTTGCATGCTGCACCACTAATGTGCAGTGATAACACCCTTACACATATGTTTCTAGCAAGCAGCCTCTGTAGAGAGCACAGCTGTTTGTGTGACCAGTATGCAGCCTTCATGATGTCATCTGTTTACAGACATACTTATGATACATTTCAGGGTACGGCTGCTGGACCTTTGCTTCCTACTCTTTTAGATCAGGTCAGAGTAGTTGTGCTTCAGGTTCCAGTGCCTGTGCTGTTCATAAACTTGTGGGATACTCTTTTTTAATTGCCATCCCAAGTTATACCAGGCATCAACCTTCTTAAATGACTCTCATGTGGACCACACAACTGCTTCCTGAAATTCACATTGAGATTGAGAGTAACTTTTGTCTGATTCGCACACCTTGCAGAAGTCTTCTGATTAGCAGTGCTAGACACAGTCACCATTGTCTCCCTACTGTCAAAGTTAAGTAAGTTCATCAAGATGGCAGACCTATGTTTTCTGGTACAGGCCTTCAGCCTGAGCTTATGACATGGCACCACTTGATGCATTCTTTATACACCATCAGCATATAAATACTCTAGTACATGAAGCAATAAACAGGTACTTCAGAGACTTTTGTGTTGGATATAACATATATATTGGAAATGTGCAGCAACAGTTTATTGTGCCTAAGAAGAACAGGTTCTGGATATATCTTATATTACTATATTTTGTGATATTGTTACATCTCCAGAGAAGGTTGCACTTTTCATTACAGAAGCATATGCCCAAGCTCATCCTCCAGATACTGTGCAGCGGACATATCCACCTACAACGTAGATCAGGAAGTTAGCAATTTACCTTAACTCATTAACCCTGAGTAGCTTCTCATGGTGCCTGTGTGCTTAACATCGAGCATGCCATGAGAAGATACTTATTTCAAGCTCTTATCCCTGAGTGCCTTCCTGAAGCAAGAGAAACTGTAGTGCAAATTTGTAGTTGAACCTAATGTAAAACACACTGAAATCATAACTGAACATGTAAATTACATTATATAGTTACGATTCAGTGTGCTTTTACATTAAGTTCACTTTCAAGTTTTACTTCTAATTCAGTTTAAAAGGTTGTTGATAAAGCAAGTGGTGGCAGCCAATCGGATTCTTGCAATCCAAGTCACTACTTGTGTACCAGCTCCACCCCCAACTTAATTTTCTTTTGTTTTATCCAAATAAATAGAGGGTCCAGCAACAGGTATTTCTTTTCTTTTGAATAATATTTGGAGACTTTACCTGCTACTGGATCCCTATATTTTATTTCTGCACTCACAGATCGCCAGATATAGTCATTGACGTTCATTGGCATTTGCTGCAAGGAGTTCCTGGTTAGACTATTGAAAGAACTGCTATTTTATACCCCTTCAGGTAAGCTGTTGCTTCATATCCTTTAGAAAAAGCATGCTAACAATAATGGATAGCTATAATTGGAGTTGGATTTTAATGTTACAACGTAAGGATTTACAATTACTGCTGTAATCATTGGATTTATTTGATGCAGAACACTGCTGTCTACAGTGGTATTTTATTACTTTATAATCAGTTTTTGGAAGTGCTGTTGCTGTTAGATACCAAGTTAATTTTTTTGGAAGTTTACTCCGCTCCTCTTTCAACGTCTGATTTTGTGATAAAACACTAAGGGCTTCATTTACAATAGATAAGTATTGCCAGAATTACAGACCTCTTTCTTGAGAAAAAGTATGCAAATGCAGATCATGTTATTCTACCAACAATCCACTATGAAGTGCCAATATTTAAAAAAGTGTCTCCCAGTTTATTATTGCCTCTGTTATTATGACTAGTTTGTCCCTTATTCTTGAGGTGACTGGACCTTATTATTTCTGAATTTTGCCCCGATTGTTAATGCAGCAAGTTAAGAGCTACGGAAAACTGTCTTAAAATTCTGTTAGTTTTAATCAGAAGCATCTCGGATTCAAAGCAGATTGTACCTACAACAGCAACTTAATAAAAAAACATGAGACTGCAATGGGTGTATGGAACTATAATACATTTTTTAAATAACTGATCGTTTATTTTAGCACATATAGTATAGCACATCGAGACTGGCATACTTTTTGTAATTAATAATATTTAAAAAAAACTATGAATACAAAATATACATTTATAGTACAAAAGTCACAATTCACACAATGACAATGTATTGTATGCAAACATTTTCAGTTTCTCATTTAAATACTAGTGGCATTGTGTTTATATACTTATTGCCCTCGTCTGTCTAGTGCCAGTTAACCTACACTTTGCCAGCACTCTGAATTTTTCCCTTCTGACTTGCCTAAACAGGTTGAAGATTCGATTATATGCTCGTTGTGTCTTTAAGAAACACAGCACTCACTCCAGGCTTTTCTGATAAATAAATTTTTACAACTCTGAAAACTTTTCCTTGGAAAAAGAAAACTACAGAAAAATAGACCGTATTTTCTCAACAAAAAGAAACAATGTAAAGAGACTATCGAAAAGTTACAGTGACAGAACACAAAGAGTTGTGTCGAATCTATTAGTGTAAAACAGACAGGTTGGTGCCATCTGAGCCTACTTGTCAGCTGATAGCAGGTAACCTGAAGGAGAGAGAGCACTCCTAAAAGTTGCTAGGATGCATTCTTACCATTTCACCAAAGATCCTTTACTGGACTCAGTGTCTAACGACATTCAGAACCTCAACAAATTAAACCAGGAGGTATGCATTAAGCACAAAACGGTGTAAGAGGAGTTTTGAATTTGTGAATTACAGAGTCATTTCGAATCCCAACCTCGCTTATTTACTTGCGTATTAAAAATGGGGTTGGAAGAGTGTTTGTAGGATTTTTTTTTCATGTGTTGAGTTACCAGTGTTTAGTGCTCACTATGGCATTTTCCCTGTTTTCACAGTCAGAGCTGAACTTGTCCCTGTTTGAATCATTTATTGGATGTTAGAACCTTTAATTTAGCAGAGCATTTGCATCTTTGGATTTACTGACTGATCCCCTGTTATTGCTCAATCTGACCGTGAAACTCTCTTGCTGTATGTTATTAATAAACTTCTTTCTCTCCTTCAGTTATTCTGGCCACTGAGGGCCGATGAGGGCAAGAGGGCTAAGGGAAAGCTAACATAGTTTCATAGGTTAATATCAGGCTATTGCTTTGGTAGACCATCACAGTTTATCAGTATCCATCAACATGAATAATTGTTTTCAACCCCTTTTGATGAGGACTTGAAAGGCCAGCCCCATTGTATAGTTACAGTTAACCATCTGTTTGTCCAGGATACACTTAAGGAGGGTCATTGAGCTACTCCGCTTTATGTCTAAAGGAAGTCCAGCCCATAAAAGAGGGATTGTGTGTTTGACAGAGAGAGGGAGCTTTCTTGCCAACAGGTCCTTTTTATGCTATAGTGGAATTTTAGTTCCCATAAGCAGATGCTGAGGGTGCTATTAATTTTGTGGATGTGCAGGAGTTCACATATGACTCAAGGCTGTGTAGGCTAGACAGAGGTCCCTTCTCAAGAATCTGTAGGAGATGGAAAACAGACAGAATGCTTTAAAGAGGTCTGCATAAAACAAGGAAAACATGCACTTGATTTTTCTTTAGACAGGTGTATACCAAAGGGGCCACTTGTACTCTGTATGTCCAATGAGGGATAATAACATCTCCATAGGTACATCTTCTAAGTCTAAGGATCAGTTTGGCTGGAAATGAAGATTTCATAATGACAGCAGCTGTATGGTAAACAAAGGATAGTTCAGTGTGAATGAAAATGCCCAAGTCCTTAATGATTGTGTCAGTTTTCACAGGGTTGTCATCTTTGTGGTAGCTGCATGGGTCACCAGGTTTGCTAAAGGACACATTACTGAATTTCTTGGCATTTGGTTTAAGGCCATGGTCTAGGCATCATTTGCTGCAATGTGGTAGGCCCTGTTGGAGAGTCTGGAAGTTTGATGAAGAGTTTATGACATCTGCAGATTTGTAGTCATCCTCAGCAACAGGCTGCTGAGTTAGTTATGGCATTAGAAAAGTAAATACTGAAGTGAAGGGGCCCTAGGACCAATTCCAGGGGGACGCTGCTTTTAATTATTCTCCTTGATGAGTGTGCATCCATCACTGATAGATTAGAATCTGTAGGTAAGTCAGGGGTGGCCACAGTGGTGCAGCGGTTAGTGTTGCCGCCTCACAGCAAGAGGTTCTCCGGTTCGATCCTCGGCTGGGGTGCCTTCTGTGTGGAGTCTGCATGTCCTCCCTGTGGTTGTGTGGGTTTCCACTGGGTGCTCCGGTTTCCTCCCACATCCCAATGACATGCTGCTTGTTGATTGGACACTCTAAATTGGCCCTAGGTGTGTGTGTGTGTGTGTGTGTGTGTGTGTGTGTGTGTGTGTGTGTGTGTGTGTGTGTGTGTGTGTGTGTGTGTGTGTGTGTGTGTGTGTGCCTTCTGTGGAAGTTTGGGCACCTGGCTGGCAACTCGACACTGTAAAACTCCACTGCCAATCATGAGCAGACAAGGTGATCTGCCGTGGCAACCCCTAACCAGGAAAAGCCGAAAGAAGAAGAAGAGGTAAGTCAGCTTGCTGTCTAGCAGGAAGCATAGAGGTCTACAATTGGTCTGATTATGTTACTGATAATGCTGGAGTGGAGGTGGTACCCAAGATGTTTTCCAGGTCCAGATGGGCGGTGTGACATGATTTGCCTGTATCTAGTGCATTGGTGACTTGCTCATAGAAGTCAACAAAGTTCAGGAGCCAGAGTCCATCTTTATCAGACCCAAACTAGGTTGGGTCAAAGGACTGTAGACTGCCAATGTCCTTATTAATAAGCTCCATAATGATGTACTGTAGTGCTTTACTGATCAGGCTGGTCAGGCTTGTAGGTCTGTAGGTGGTCCCTCATTGCAGAGTGGAATGACTAGCACAGTTTTCCAAACCTCTAGTGCAAAACCAGTGGAAAGAGACTGCCAGTCACTTGAGTTCATATTTCTTATTCACCAAAACCGTCTGACGTTACAGGTGTCAAGCCACGTATACATTCTGACTTAGTGTGTGTGTGTGTGTGTGTGTGTGTGTGTGTGTGTGTGTGTGTGTGTGTGTGTGTGTGTGTGTGTGTGTGTGTGTGTGTGTGTGTGTCTGTGTGTGCATGTGATTTTTCATGTATGCTTTTTTTTTTAAGTGTGTGCGTGTGTGTTATAGAATGGAATTCTGTGATTTCATAGTGAGTGAGCTTGCAATGCTTAAAAGTTGTTATATTGTTTTAGTCTGGTAGCTGGTGCAGGGGGTTAACACTGTGAGCTATATTCTCTGTGATACAGAGTTTTATTCCCTTTAACCCTCATTTGCTTCCTGTGTGACCCTGTGCAGACACATAATCAGACATTGCTCCAGGGCTACCTTTAAATAGGGGCTGCATGTCCAGTTGGCCTACCCAATTATAAATGAGAATAATTGCTATTATAATTAGTTTTATTTACATTTTTTTTACATTTAATGGTAGGGCTAGATAATACTGCGTGATGACTGTGGAGAAGGGTACCCTGTATTTTTTTTTTGTGCAGGTGTGAGGCTGGTTGCAACATCCCCCTTCATGTGTACAGATCAACAATAGATCTGTGCCAAAGTGGCCCTCTCACCGTTCTTTTTATATTTGTGATCTCTAGGTGTCCTGAGGTTATTATTGAGCAGTGAAGTCGATTTTTGGAGTCACCAACCTAAACATTGATAGGTTCATACTAGGAAAAAGAGTGCATGATCTTTTGATGCACAGCTGTTGCAGACCACTTGCTGCTGTTGCTGCTACTACTACTGCTATCCATAGGAGACTGTGGAGCTTGACTGAAGATGAATTTATGGTTACTAATTCAAGTTAGAGGCATGGATTTACTTTGGTTAATATGGAGTGGGGGCTTTTTCACAGGTGGGGTAGTCTTTGAAGGAGGTATCTCTTTTTGTAGAACATTGATATTTTTGCTGTACATACTGGGCTAGCTGTTCACACTGGTAAATACTGATGAGTACATAAGCATAAAAAGCTACAGCATTTAAACATTTTGGGTCTATGTACAATGTTGCATGAAAAGCCTTTTGGGCAGGTAGTTGGTGACAGCATTGCTTATTTTGTCGTGTCCTGGGGACAAGCAACATACAATTTTTTTATGTTTTATAGGTGTTCTTATATCTCCCTATACCTACATAGTCAGTTAAAAATGTGCTGAGCTTTTCCTGTTGCTTTGCTCATAAAGCAGTTTATTATTATGAAAAAGGTAGCACTCAGCAAATGTGTTCTGTTTGGCTAATTGATTTTGCAGTTACCATAGCTGACTTCATATCTAATAAAGGCATTCAGGGCATGGAATAAATAATGGTGTGAATCAGAACACAATTACTTGCTGAAATGTTGTTCATTAAATGATCCTAATCACAATTTCTTTACATGTGTTTGTTCTACAAAATCAAATTCTCTAGGTCCCATTTGAAAGATTATAGTGTATGTCACTGTACTGCATGATGAATGTGTTTTCCATTGCATTTGATTTATCTTGTTTGTATTTATTTTACATTTGTTGACCAGGTAAAGTCTGACTGAGCTACAAAATACCCCGTCTTTAGTGGAGGCCTGGGGAGAAAAGCTCCAGGAACATTATATATTACAAAAAGAAATTACAGATACAGTAGCATTTGTTTTGCTGATATTTGCAACATTATGCTAGCTTTGAATAATTATACTTTAATAAAGCAGAGTATGTGTGAAAATGGAATAGAAGTATTCATTACAGTCTTAAAGTTTTAGTATTATGTAGACATTGGTTACTTTTAAGAGGTGATTTGGGGAGGATGTAGGGAGGAAGAGGTTAAGCTGAGGCATACATAATGTTAGCTAGGAAGAGACAGACATGCTTGATCAGAAGGAACAGACGTGTTAGTGCAGAAGGAAGAAGAGCCATGTTTGGGGTACTGGTTAGTTTATGGGTAGTTTCTGCCCTTCGCCTAACAGATGATAATGCCTCTGTTGCATAACAGCTGCAGAGGACATTTTACTTAAGCCTTGTATTCTTTTAGTGGTAACCTCTATGGACTTTTCAGTTGCTGGATATGTCTGCTTAGGTACATACCAAAGGAGGAAAAGCACGTCATGAAACTCAAAGGAAACTATTATGCATTTCCTGGCATTTACTTTTAGTCCATGGCTCTGGCACCAGTTGTTTGTCTGTGTCAGCCCCTCCAGGAGAACATTTCTGTCAGTGTGTGGGATTCAATGATAGCTCCTAATTTGTAATCATCTGCAAATGTAGTCAGACACAGACCACTCACTTTAGCCTTAACTTCAAAGAAGTAAACGCCAAAAAGGAGCTTTCCAACGACTGCACACAACAGCTGTCAGAGCATAGTAGAGACTTGTCAGGTAATCTCTTTCAAGACATAGGTTGTTGATTATAAAAGCCACTAGAATTTGCAGTCCTTATGCAGAGTGTGAGTTAGGATTGTAAGAGTTATGGACATAAAAGTGGTAAGGACCTATGGGTCTGTCAAAGCTGACAATAAAAATGTATTCCGTTTCACAATACTTTTATACTTTTCAAGAGTGATAATGTACCTTTTGTCTATTTCCTAATGCCCAATAATGCCAAGCATTACAGGTTTTTTCCAAACATCTTTAGCTTTACACATATAACAAAGGCAATCTTACATGTATATAAATGTAAAAGATGCAAAATGATCTCACTTTAGTTGCAACCAGTATACATCACAAACAACATTGAAACAACTATAGTTGTAAACATTATACATCACTTATAAACTATCCAGTCATTGTCAGTCATTTTGGGTGCATGTATACCTGGACATAATTACGAGGATGTTGCTTGGGGAAATAATTCATTGTGTATCAGGGAAGTGCTTCTGCATACATGGTCTCACTGCAGAAGCGACTGCTGGGCCAATTTGTTTCATTTTGGTGCCTGTGCATGCAGACTGCATACACCTGGAGGGGGTTACTGGAGACATATACAAAGTCAGTCTGCAAATTACATTGGGTTACATCACTGTTAGGAAAATACGTATTTGAACACATATAAAGTGTTAGTTAAAAAGCAAAAAGTATATAATGCATTTTATTCTATTTACAATATGGCAATAAGAATGATTTTACATGTAATTGCTTGAAGCTTTGGAGCTGCAGTGTATTTGAACTCTGACCCTGGCAGTAGCCAGCTCAGCAAGCTTATGTTTTTCACTAATGATTATCTGCTGGGTCAGGAAATTAAATGTATAAAGCATTGAAAATCTTCTTCCTTCCTCTGGGATAATTGGCCTTGTGAATGTTACCAAGATAAGACACAGCTGCTGAAGTAATGTTGCAAGAAGAACAAAGAAGTGTATTACAAGACTGAACCAACTATTGTATTCGAGCAGGCCTGAAACCTTGAAGGAGTAACATTTACAGAAAGACATTATAACTGACCAGGTGCTTTGCAAGGCTGTATTATTCCCATGGGAAAACTTTTAAAATGTATAACATCAGCTTTTTCTTATGAATAGAATATTGTAGACCATAGTGATGTAGGTGCCCTGTGACTAACCACGTCAGTAAGGTGGCCACAGCTTGAGTGTTAAACCTATATAAAATTGTGTACTTCCTGCATCATGTCAGACAAAATTCTGTACTTGTACGTTTTTTGCCTCCTGGTGTACACTAGTAAACATTTGCATCTGAGCCTCCTGTGTTGTTATCTTTGTTTTTATTTAACAGTTTGGTCCTCCTTGAACCAGAAACCCTCAGACAGCTACAGATCAGAGTGTACCGGTGGTCGAACACTGCGCAGGAGAAGCTACCGAAATGGTTCTTCTTGAAACATAAAAGACCTCCGACTGAATTGTCGTTTTGAGAGGCTGGCCACTTTCTGATCTGCGGCCGAAGAGCGGTCTCAAACTGGTCGACTCAGGAGGCTCAGGTAGGAAGATATTTGCCTTTTTTCTGTTTTAGATCAGGGACTAGGTTGCAGTAAATACTATTGTCAGAAGATTTGTTATACAGATCAGGGACAAAAGGAAATTACTGTATATTTTGTCAGGGATCAGGGAAACAGAATAATGTAGGCAGTTATTCTAGATAAACTGTGTAAGGAACTGAAATACCACGTGGTGAGAAGGGTTACGTAACATTTTCTTTTAGAATGGGAAATCAGTGCACTAAAACATCACGAGATCTGCCCCTAACTGAAGACGCAAAATATATGCAATTACAACGGGCTGATAATATAAGGTATTATACAATATGGGTTAATAAATACGGATTTGACGGTAAATTAAATAAAATTTCATTAGTTAAACTTTTAAAACAGCTTAAATCTGACGCAGAAGGTCAGGCAAAAAAACAACAACGATTAGGCATTCCTCAGGCACACAGGTGGATTGAGGAAGTAAACCTAAGGGAACAAAAAACTAAAAATGCTAAGATGTTATTTTTAGATAAAGAGGATAATAATACAGTAATAGCGACGGCCCCTCCTCCTCCTCTGCCCCCTCCAATGCCTTTTTCAGGATATGAAGCAGGAGGACAAGCTGGTCCACCTCCACGTTATCCTGAAGTCACAAGAACACTAAAACCATTTGTTAGAGATCCTATTGAAACTAGGTCCCAGACACGTAAAACACTTGGGGACACAGACTTGTATCAAGTAGGGAGAAACACACTAGACGAGAGTGAGGAAGAAATCTGTCCACTAATCGAGGTACCAAATCCTCAGGCAGGACAGGAGAGGCAGGACCCAACTCTTCTAGTATACAGACCATGGACACCGGAAGATATTCGGAAAGCTACAGAGGGAATCCCTCATCCAAAAGTTAATTACACAAAGTTTTTACAAGATTTACAAGGTATGAGACTAAGTTACCACTTGAATGGGGAAGGAGTAGAAAAGGTAGTTAGACAGATTGTGGGTCCAGACTGGCACATGATTTGTGGCACCTGGAATCCTCGTAATGCAGAGCTTAAACCACTCACACATAGTGACGCAGAACTAGACAACAGAGTGAAAGGTCTTACAAACCGAATTTCTGAAAAATGGAAACCTAGAGCAGATTGGACTTGCATTAATCAATGCATACAACAAGAGAATGAAACTGTAGATGGGTACTATGGTAGATTATTGGAATGTTTCAATAACCATAGTGGTATGGCTATTCCTGAAAATCAGACACATGATACCTCGTATGAACAGCAACTGAAAAATTCGTTTTTGAAAGGTTGCATTGCACCTATCAGTAGCTTTATTACAAAGCATATGATAGATCATCGAACAAGTAGGCTACAAGCCTTACTTGAATATGCTAGACATGCTGAAAGACACTTTAATAGTAAAAAGAAAAAGAAGACACAGGTCTTCACAGCTGAAGACGGAGCTGAGGTCTTTGTAGTACAGTCAGGTAAAAAGGGTAAGAAAAATGCCCGGGGAAATAGACAATCTGACAAAAGGTCAAAAGATTTTGAAGAGAGAAAAAAGAAAGGTGAGTGCTTTAAGTGCGGAAAGAAAGGACATTTAGCAAGGGATTGCAGGCTAAATAAAAAGGTGACTACAGAAAGTAAGGGTGATGAGGACTGACTATATGATAGTGATGAAAGTCAAAAATCATCAGGAAAGACAAACAAACAAAGGACAAATGTAAATGTAGTGGAAGGAACAGAGGAAGTGCAAGCAGATGTAGAGGATGAGGAAAGTGAAATTTTGGATTTGGCATTACTGAGCTTGGAGCTCTATCTGGCAGACACAAAACCGGAAGTTACACTTCTGGTAGAAGGGAGGGAAGTTAAATTCCTGTGTGACTCAGGAGCGTCACGGACTTTGATACACCCCTCAAAGTTACCAGAATATTCCGAATCACCTGATTATATATTAGCGAAAGCAGCAAATGGACAGCTATATAGGGAGCCACTCTCCCATGATATAGCAATAACTGACCCTGTTTCGGGTATGACTCAGAAAAGTAAAATTGTAGTTTTTGCAAAATGTCCAGTAAACTTACTGGGAAGAGATCTTATGCAGATATTTGGCATAGCGGTAGTTCCCACTATGCAGGGTATGGAGGCACAAAGACAAATGGATACTTTTGTGGTGCGACCGGAGGGTGAAACTTATTACTGGTACAGCCAGGATCTAGTTATGACTGGTCCAGGGGCAGTAACCAAGGAACTGATGAATGTAGCCATCAGTAAGGCCCCCTCCCTTGACACTGACCAACAGCATTAATTACATTGTACTCTATACTACTGTAGCATGCCAGGACCTGATAAAAAATATGAGCAAGAATTATTCAAAAATCCTGCTAACAGATTAGTATTACGAACCTTGTATTGGGATACTGAGGGAAACAGTGTGGTAAGCTGTTCATTACCTCAGGATTTCATGACACTGTACAAATCTAATCGACTACCACATGTCAGCTTGACAAAGAATAAGGATGTGAAATGGGCGGACTTAGGAGAAAAAGTAACAAGATGGGAAAAACAAACTGAGTTAGAATTATCAGAACAGGGAATACAAAAACAGAAATTGAATTGGCTAACTCAGATGAATCCAGCTGTACACTTACAAACTAGTGAAGACAGCTGATTAGCATTCTTATTAGAAGAAGAAGAAAAAGCCTTGTGTGACATACCAAACATTCTTTGGTCAACAGGTAAATCAGATGTAGGACTTATTCAAACAGCAGGACCAGTAACTATTACACCAAAATCAGCATTTAGACCACAGAAAAGACAATACCCCTTGAGGAAAGATACAGAGCAAGGAATCAAGCCTATAACAGCAGCATTACTCAAGGAAGGAGTACTGGTAGAATCTCTTGATTCACCATATAACACCCCTCTATTTCCTGTTAAAAAAGCAAACGGGGAATGGTGGGTGGTACAGGATTTACAAGCTGTAAACAATGTAATAATACCCAGAGCACCTACGGTGCCAGACCCACACACCTTGTTGAATGATTTGAAGCCACAACAAAAATATTTCACTGTGGTAGATATAAGCAATGCTTTCTTTTCAATACCTATACATCCTGATAGTCAGTATTGGTTTGCATTTACATTTCAGGGTAAAAGATATACCTATACTCGGCTACCGCAGGGATATTGTGAAAGTCCAACAATATTTGCACAAGAAATGGCAAGCAACCTGGTAGGGTTTACCCCACCAGGAAGTAGTCAGATTCTACTTTATGTAGATGACATTTTGCTAGCAGCCCCTACCCAGCATCAATGCAGGGAGGATACGATAGCATTATTGAAATTTTTAGCAGCACAAGGACACAAAGTAAACAAAAGTAAGTTACAACTTTGGAGAAAACAGGTTAGATACCTAGGATATGTAATATCCAATGAAGGAAGAATATTAGACGAAGACAGGAAAACAGCAATTTTACAGGCACCTAAACCAGCAACCAAGAAGGAAATGACGTCCTTCCTGGGAACGACTAATTTTTGTCAAAGCTGGATACCAAACTATGCTTTAGAATCTGCTCCACTGGCTGATTTAATATATAAAACACCAATGGCAGCACAAGATGTATTACAATGGACACCTGAAGCAGAAACAGCTTTCTGCAGACTAAAACAATTGATAGCTTCATTAGTTTTAGGACTTCCAAATTACCACAAAAGATTTTTTCAGACCGTAGATTGTAAACAGGGATACATGAGGTCAGTTCTGATGCAACAGCATGGGGATAAGCAACGCCCCATAGCTTACTATTCATCACAGTTAGATCCAGTGGCACGATCATTGCCTCACTGTGTGCAAGCAGTAGTCGCAGCTGCAATGGCTGTACAGGCTTCGGCCTCAGTGGTATTATTCCACCCTCTCACAGTGAGAGTGCCTCATGCAGTCGCGATAATTTTACTGCAAGAAAAAATAGCATATCTATCTCCTGCTAGACATCTTTCGTGTATGACCATACTGCTGAGCCAACCTCATATGGTAATTGAACGTTGTACAACATTAAATCCATCAACGTTACTTCCGACTCCTGTGGATGGCACACCGCACAGTTGCCTGCAGGAAATTGAGCAAATAACTTTGCTCAGACAAGACCTCACTGATATGCCCTTGGATGATGCCGAGGTGACATTTTACGTGGATGGCTCCTGCAGAAAGGGTCCTACAGGGAAAAATCTAGTAGGGTATGCAGTAGTCACAGATACAGAGATCTTAGAAGCCCAACCCTTACAGCATAACCTGTCTGCTCAAGCAGCAGAACTGATAGCCTTAACACGGGATTGCACTCTAGCGAAAGATAAATGTGTGAACATCTATACTGACAGTCAGTATGCTTTCTCTACAGTGCATGTTTTTGCACAACAATGGAAAAATAGGGGAATGATAACATCTAATGGCAAACCGATTAATCATGCTCAACTTATTTTGAACTTATTAGATTCTATTCAGTTACCTACTAAAGTAGCTATTTGCAAATGTTTAGCTCATACAAAACAACAGGATAGAATTTCAAAAGGAAATGCAAAAGCTGATGCAGCTGCAAAGCAAGCAGCCTCAGACTCAGAAACTTTACTTTTAACCGAGGAATTACAGCCCTCTGATATTTTAGATCTAGAAATGTTAAAAACAATGCAGACATTTACTACAAAGGCAGAGAAACAGAAATGGGAGAAACGAGGTGCAATCCTCGAAAATGGACTGTATGTCTCCAAAGAGAAAAAAACAATATTGCCGTCTAATTTATTTAGATATGCAGCTTTGTTGAGCCATGGGCAGTGCCATGTCTCAACGGGGGGATGGTACAGTTAGTAAATCGAATATTCCAAACATATGGATTCACAAACTATACACAAAAATTTTGTGCAGCATGTCATGTCTGTAACAAACATCACATCACGCACAAGGGGCATTCAAACCCAAGCAAGGGAGTTTTCCTATACCACCATATCCGTTCCACACTATTTGCATGGATTTCATAGAATTAAATAAATGTGAAGGGAAAAAATACGGTTTAGTAATTATAGACATGTTTTCCAAATGGGTAGAAGCTTTTCCAACTAAAAATCCGGATGCAGCAACAGTGGCAAAGGCCCTAATAAAAGAAATAATTCCTAGATTCGGCATACCGGAAAGAATCTATAGTGACAATGGGACACATTTTGTTAATCAGACGATTCACCAACTTGGGAGATTCTTTGGGATCTCCTTGAAGAATCATTGTCCTTACCATCCACAGTCTGCAGGACTGGTGGAAAGGTACAATGGAATTTTAAAAAGCAAGTTGAGGAAGTTAGTAAGTGAAACACAGAAGAACTGGATTTGCTGTTTGCCTTTGGCACTGCTGAACATGAGAACAGTTCCAAACGTAAAGGGTTTGACCCCCTTTGAAGTGATATTTGGAAGGGCATATTATGTGCCACAATGGAAAGCTCTCATGCCTGCAGAACTAGAGGCTGACAGCTCATTAGCTAGCTATATGAGGAAACTGTTAACAAATAAAATTGTTTTGCAGTTGAACTCTTTTTCAGATAAAAGACAGACCAGACCATTGGAAGCAGTGCTGACTCCGGGGTCCTGTGTGTGGTTGAAGGTCACGAAGAGGAAGAATTGGGCGAGTCCAAAGTGGGAAGGACCGTACCAGGTACTGTTGGCGATGCCTACTGCAGTCAAAGTTGCTGAGAGGTCGTCCTGGGTCCCTCTGACACACTGTAAACCGGTAAAGAATTTTCAACTTGATAAACATTTTGTGACTGACACACAACAAAGGCAGGATGGCCAAGAGCAAAACGAGTAAAAACACAGATCAACCCCAAAGATGTTGTTTAATCATCTTGCTGACTATGCATTTATTGACTATGATTGTGATGGCCTTCCTTTTATTGTGGTTTTTCCTACATGTAACCACACAAGTGAAAGTGGAGAGACGTGATGAACTGTCTATAGACTGCCATCCAAACTTTAACACATACCTAGCTTTGAAGCGTGTATATGTAGAGACTATGAACATTTCAAATTGCTGGGTTTGTACTGCTATACCAACAGCATATGGAGGACTGTTGATGTCTGTTGTCCCCTTGGGGATAAATGAGACTTGGGAGAATTTACTTTTTGATAGAGGATCTGTAAGATCACAGGACAAAATTGCATTGTATTTGCCTATTACACAGAAGGGAATTGTATGTTTTTACAAAAATGATACACTTCAAGTGGGTTGGAGTAACTGTAATATAACCATATCTTACAAATACTATATTAAAGCTAAAGATAAAGGCACTGTTTGTAACACAAATTATGATTCATATTTGAGTTTAATGAAAACAACATTAAGTGATGTGCAGAGAAATCCTGTTTTACATAAACAATTGTCTGTTATAGACAAGAAAATGTTTCATTCAGAATTAACCCGCATCAGTACTAAAGTAGAAAACTGTTATTTTGTTTGTGGGAAAAAGGCATACAAATGGCTACCTGAAAATTGGTCCGGCAGTTGTTTTTTGGGTTATCTGGTTCCGGCCATAAGGCATACTGCAGAATTACCTCTAGGTAAGATACGAAATGTGAGAGATGTAGCCCGGAAATTTGAAGGTCCAATCGGAAAACCTGTGAACCCAGTGGGAAAAATTGAAGCTGGTTGGAAGGACCATCATTCCGTAAAAGATAAAGAAAAATTGACTCATATGGACTTGACTGACAGTGTTATATCCTGGGCTGGAATACTTCCAGCATATGGAGCAGTCAAATCGATCTGGGAGTTGAGAAAGCTGTCGAAACTTCTCGAAGTAATGAGTAACGCAACTTTTTCTGCTCTCGAACTAGTGACTGATGAACTGAATGCAATGAGAACTGTCGTGCTACAAAATCGAATGGCTCTTGACTTCACCCTAGCGGCAAGAGGTGGTACGTGCGCGCTTATCAAAGAAGAATGCTGTGCGTTTATACCAGACAATCGACATGAAATTAATGACCACCTAGAGGTAATACAGCAGGTATCGGCCATGACTAAACCAGGCCCAAACCCACTGATGAACTTTTTCCAGGGTCTGTTTGGTGGGTGGGGTTCCATCCTAATGAACATTTTAATTGCTATTTGTGTTGGTCTGCTCCTATTGGGAGCATGTGTCTGTTGTGGGATCCCCTGCATGAAAAGATTGATCAAAGATTTTGTTGATATATCTGTAACTGAAACTTTGTACCAAGACATTGAATTGGAACTATTAATTTCAGACGAAACTCTTTCCGAAGTATAAACTAAATGACTTGCCTAGTTGAAAGTCCTTAAGGGAGAAGGCTAGGGGACGATATAACAGTGTTTATATTTCAGATTAGAATAAAAAGTATTAAAAGGGAGGAAAATGTTAGGAAAATATGTATTTGAACACATATAAAGTGTTAGTTAAAAAGCAAAAAGTATATAATGCATTTTATTTTATTTACAATATGGCAATAAGAATCATTTTACATGTAATTGCTTGAAGCTTTGGAGCTGCAGTGTATTTGAACTCTGACCCTGGCAGTAGCCAGCTCAGCAAGCTTATGTTTTTCACTAATGATTATCTGCTGGGTCAGGAAATTAAATGTATAAAGCATTGAAAATCTTCTTCCTTCCTCTGGGATAATTGGCCTTGTGAATGTTACCAAGATAAGACACAGCTGCTGAAGTAATGTTGCAAGAAGAACAAAGAAGTGTATTTCAAGACTGAACCAACTATTGTATTCGAGCAGGCCTGAAACCTTGAAGGAGTAACATTTACAGAAAGACATTATAACTGACCAGGTGCTTTGCAAGGCTGTATTATTCCCATGGGAAAACTTTTAAAATGTATAACATCAGCTTTTTCTTATGAATAGAATATTGTAGACCATAGTGATGTAGGTGCCCTGTGACTAACCACATCAATAAGGTGGGCACAGCTTGAGTGTTAAACCTATATAAAATTGTGTACTTCCTGCATCATGTCAGACAAAATTCTGTACTTGTACGTTTTTTGCCTCCTGGTGTACACTAGTAAACTTTTGCATCTGAGCCTCCTGTGTTGTTATCTTTGTTTTTATTTAACAATCACTTTTGCTTGTATTATTCTATTTGTGATTATTCTGCCTGAATGGGATAAAGGTTATCACTAGGTGACTACTGACAGCATGGATCTACCTTATTTTTGGTGCATATATCCTAGTTTTGTCAGTCATGTGTGGAATTTAGGTGAGAGGAAGGGCGCAGTAATATGTAAGTGTTATACTGTTTGACTGAATGACTTAGGTCTTCTTACTGATGATACTGAGTCAGTGTTACATAACAGCTGCACAAAGTAAAATAAGGAATGCCTACTCAACAGCTTATGTGCAGCAATTATCACCTGTGTCTCAGCATGCATCCCTTTTGCAGTAATGAAAGGAAGGTCATTATCACATTAGCAATACGTGCAGTTACAATATAGCAGTGAGTCATTATCACTTTTCTGGGAGAAGTCTCAGCTGCTGGCACTGTTATTCATATACGTAGAAGTCATTATCACTTTGATGAATGCACAAGCCAGGTTGTGATTTTTCTCTGCTTGGAGTCATTGCAAGCAACCCCCCTCATTCTTCACTTACTTGTTATTTAATATAGTATCAAACTGAGCATGCATATCTCAAATGTAAAAGAAAGTATGCGTGCCTTAATCTGTAGCACAAAGCAACAGTAATTATTGTAAAAAAATTATATTTTTTCTAGTGCATTTATTTATACATTGTTGATTCTATTTATGTAGATTCTGAATTAAAAATGAGTTATAAGAACTTTTAATATCAACGTTCCAATTGGAAGTTAAAACCTTCATTAACAATTTTATATATAGTAACGATATATAGTAAAGATTTTGGTTGGGGATATTGGTTCACATAATTA
>NC_056750.1:160080188-160142688 GCF_019279795.1 Protopterus annectens | reverse complement strand
AGGTTAATACGCGGTGGAGTTCTGTTTACCCAGGAGACATATGCACATTTCTAGGTGTCAGAATATACATGTCTACTGTACATGTTCCTGAATACAGGCAGTGCTGGGAAATGCACCATGTATATGGTCACTTCCCAATAGTGACGTACATGACCCGAGACAGGTTTGAAAAAATTCAGCAGTACTTCCACTGCAACGATAACAGCCTGAGGCTACCACAGGGCTCTAGGGATCATGACAAGCTACATCATGTATGGCCAATACTGGATGCAGTACTTCAAGCATGCAGGACACATTACAATGTACATCGTGTGGTGGCTGTAGACAAAGCCATGGTTGGCTTCCATGGACACATGACATTTATACAGTTTATGCCTGGTAAGCCCGAGAGGTATGGCATTAAGGTGTTGGTGTTAGCAGACTCTACCAATGGGTACGTGTGTGAATTCCAGGGATACACTGGAAAAATGGAGCAGAATACAAGGTTCAGGCTGGCACAGAGAGTTGTGGTTGACTTAACTAGGGACTGATTGGCAAGAAGCATCACCTTTACTTTAATAATTTCTTTACCTGTGTTCTGCTGGCACAACAATTGTGGAAAGATGGTCTATACTGTTGTGGAACCATGCACACTAATAGGTCAAGATGGCCTCTAACATTCAACAGACAGGCCATCAGAAAAGCAGCTTGAGGCTACTACAAGCAATTGCAGAGTGAACCACTGCTAGCTACTGAATGGAAGGATAGCAACCCAGTATTCATCCTGTAAACTAACTGCAACCCAACCTTGCCAGTCTCCAGCACACACAGAAGAAAGCATGATTGACACAAGGCATCAGTGCCATGTCCACTAATTGTAAACATGTACAACAGTTACATGAATGAGGTGGACTGAGCAGATCAGCTCAGGACACAGTATCCCACTGCCAGAAAGGCCTGCAAATGGTGGCTGTACTTGTGCTGGTTCTTACGGGATGTGACCATTGTCAATGCTTTTATTATATTCCGTGAAAGTAACAGCCACCAGCAACTGTCACACACTGGGTGTGTTAGTCCAGCAACACAGTTACAGTTCCGAAGGAACCTAGGCTTGCATCTACTTGCCAGTTACATGAAGAAAAAAAGATGCACTGGGATTACTTTCCCAGAGGCTGTGAGACAATTCGAGCATGGCTCTAACTTTCCAGTGAAATAGCGTAAATCAAGATGCAAAAAACTGTGCCAGCAAGGGTAAACATGCTGAGCCAATGTTTTCCTCCAGGAAGGACACATGCAAAAAGACACAGCCTGGGTCAGTCTTGGTCTTTTCACATGTTGTCTTGGTGTAGCTCTCCACTCAGTCTCCCACCCTTCAGGTGTACTCAATGTATGCAGGTCAGGGCAACAGGATTTACATTAGCTCCTCCATTCCAGTCATTATGGCCATTGCTGAAACTGCACATTTAAATGGAAAAGGCAGAGGTAAAGCAGAGTGCCTCACCCTGATTTTCCATGTATACATGCCCTTTATGTGCCCCCATGTCAGTTAGCAGCCAAGCACTTCAGCACCAATGCCATAAAGGTCCCTCTTCAGTCTTTTTTGCCAACTGCTGTTGTGTTGGTGGATGCATCTCAGGGGGCACACCCAGCCACCATGGATCTTGAGATCCACCTGGATCGCAGTTGGGAACTTGGAGACTCTTCAGCTCAGTCCCATAGTGCTGCTGTCCTAGGTAAGCATGGCCATGGGGGTGCCACTGTGATGCAATGTTTCCCTCCGGGAAAGGACACATGCAAAAAGACCCAGCCTGGGTCAGTCTTGGTCTTTTTACTTGTTGTCTTGGTGTAGCTCTCCATTGAGTCACCCTCCCTTCAGGTGTGGTCAATGTATGTAGGTGAAGGTAGTAAATGTATGAAGGTCAGGGCAGCAATTAGTGAGTTACTTCAGTTGCTCATCCCTTAGGTCCATTGCTGAATGGGCACATGTAAACAGAAAAGGCAGAGGTAAGGCAGACTGCTGACATTGAAGGAGGTCACAAGACAAAAGTGGTATCAGCAGTCTGAGTGGGCAGCCTGTACAGGTATGGGACACTTCAGATAACCACCAGTTGGAGCCCCATGCCTGTCCTTTACATATTAGTGGAGTGGCGGTCCTTAACCTGAATTTTCTGTTTACATGTGCAGTTTCTGTGCCCCCTTGTCAGTGTCCACCCATGCAGTATTTCAGGTAAGGTAAGACTGTCTTCTGCTGTACTGGGAATCACTAGAAAGGGAGCAGCCAAAATCCTAAGCTGTCCCATCACAGAATCTTGTGTTGGTGGCTGCATCACAGTTGGCATACCCAGCCACCATGGAGCTTGTGATCCACCTGGATCACTGTTGGGAACTTGGGGGGGGCTCTTCAACTCAATCCCATAGTGGCGCTGGCCTAGGTAAGCATGGCCTTGGGGGTGCCACTGTGATGCAATGTTTCCCTCCGGGAAGGACACATGCAAAAAGACACAGCCTGGGTCAGTCTTGGTCTTTTCAGAAGTTGCCTTGGTGTAGTTCTCCACTCAGTATCCCTCTCTTCAGGTGTACTCAATGTGTGCAGGTTAGGGCAACAGGGTTTACATTAGATCCTCCCTTCATGTTATTATGGCCATTGTTGAAAGGACACATGTAAATAGAAAAGCCAGAGGTAAAGCAGAGTGCCTCACCCTGCTTTTTCTATGTACATGTGCCCTTTCTGTACCCCCTTGTCAGTTAGCAGCCAGGACCTTCAGCACCAATGCCACAAATGTCCCTCTTCAGGTTTTTTTGCCAACTGCAGTTGTGTTGGTGGATGCATCCCGGGGGGCATACCCAGCCACCATGGATCTTGTGATCCACCTGGATCGCAGCTGGGAACTTGGAGACTCTTCAGCTGAGTCCCATAGTGCTGCTGTTCTTGGTAAGCATGGCCTTGGGGGTGCCATTGTGATGCAGTGTTTCCCTCTGGGAAAGGACACATGCAAAACGACACAGCCTGGGTCAGTCTTGGTCTTTTCACGTGTTGTCTTGGTGTAACTCTCCACTTAGTCTCCCTCCCCTCAGGTGTACTCAATGTATGCAGGTCAGGGCAACAGCGTTTACATTAGCTCCTCCCTTCCAGTTGTTATGACCATTGCCAAAAGGACACCTTAAATGGAAAAGGTAGAGGTAAAGCACAGTGCTTCACCCTGCTTTTTCCATGTACATGTGCCCTTTCTGTGCCCCCATGTCAGTTAGCTGCCAAGCCCTTCAGCACCAATGCCATGAAGGTCCCTCTTCAGTCTTTTTTGCCAACTGCTGGTGTGCTGGTGGATGCATCGCGGGGGCATACCCAGCCACCCTGGATCTTATGATCCACCTGGATCACAGTTGGGAACTTGGAGACTTTTCAGCTCAGTCTCATTTATTTATTTTTATTTATTTTACATTTGTTGACCGGGCTAGTCTAGCTGGATATATGTCCATTTTCAGTAGAGGCCCGGGGAGAAAAGCTCCAAGTGTAGATTACAGATATAAAAAAAACATATAGGAAACAGAACATAGACATTGTTACATACAATTTTACAAAAAAAAGCAGTAAGTAGGGAACATTAATGTAAAAAATGCAAACCAAAATTTTTTTTTTTTTTTGTCAGAAAGAATACATATAAAGTTACTGTAAGGATAGATAGGATAGGAGAGGAAGGAGTGAGTTAACCTGGGTTGGTGCAGGAGCATAGCCAGTGTTTGTTGAGATGATTTTTTATTTGTTTTTTAAAAAGTGAGAGAGAGCACAAAGATGTGATGTCAGAGGGTAATTTATTCCACATTTTTCCAACAGAGTTGGAAAAGAGGCAATCTCCAGCTGAATTATTAGGTTTGATAATATTTATCAGTAGCTTGTTGGAAGAATGTAGATGCTTCAGGTTATTGTAAGGTGAAATGAGGTTAGTGAGTATGGGTGTTTTAGTTGGTTAGTATAGGATTGTATGAGCTATTTGGAATTGTTGAAATAGGAGTTGGTTAGGGAGTTCAAGCCAACCTAGTTCTCTTAGGTTCAGGCAGTGGTGAGTTTTAAATGGGGTTCCTGTTGCAAATCGAGCAATATTATGGTAAGATTGTGCTAGTTTATTGATATTGTTTTGGAAAGGTTAGTGAATATAGCAGATCGTATAGTAGAGAAGAGGTTAGATGGGATCTGGCTAAGATTGTCTTTGCGTCTGGTGAAAGGAAGGCTTTGATTCTGTAAAGGAACCTATTTTCTTATTAACTAATTTGATAGTATTGTTGATGTGCATCAAAGCTGAGGTTGATGTCAATGGTTATTCCTAGTAGTTTGGTAGTCATTTCTGGGAAAATAATGGTGTTGTCAATGGAAGTAAGAGTAAAGTTAAGAGGGTAGATCTATGGGAAGGTGAGAATAATAGCAGTTTGGTTTTTAGGGTTGAGCAGTAGGCAGCGATCAGTGAACCATTGCTCGACAGTAGTAAAAGCCTTTTGTGTGATAGACTGTAGTTCAGTTTGTGTATTGGCAGAGCAGATAATAGTAGAATCGTCAGCATATTGTATGCAGATAGTGTTTGGGATAGCTAGATGGAGGTCATTTATAAAGATAGAAAATAAAAGGGGGCCTAGGATAGAGCCTTGAGGAACTCCCAATGAGATGGGTAGTAGACTAGATAAAGTATTTTCAGAGAACTGCTTGCTGACGTTTTTCTAGGTAAGATGTAAACCAAGTTAAGGAAGGAGGATCAAGTGAGAGTGATTTAAGAATATGAAGAAGAAGTTTATGGTTAACCATGTCAAAGGCTTTAGATAAGTCTATGAAGACTGAAGATGATAGGATGTAGTTGTTACGGTTACAATTAATGGAGTTGGTAAAGGAGAGTAAGGCTGTAGTAGTACTATGTGAAGGTCTGAATCCATGTTGGCAGTTAGCAAGTAGATTATTGTGTAGGAGGTGGTTAAGGAGTTGTTTGTGAATACATTTTTCCATAATTTTAGCTATAGGTGATAAGAGTGCTATAGGACGGAAATTAGAGAGGTCGTTGGACTTACCCCCTTTGTGTAGTGGGATGATATAAGATATCTTCCAAATAGATGGGAATATTCCTTCCTGTATAGATCTATTTATTAGTATAGAGATGGGATAGGCAATAGTTTTAGCAGATATTTGCAAGTATTCTGCAGGAAGTTTGTCAGCAGAAGGAGTGGTGGGTTTTAGCTTTTGAAGCAGTGATAAGATAAAGGAGGTAGATACAGGTTGCAAATGAAAGGAAGGAGGTAGCTTTAAAGTAGGGAGGGGTAGTTTAGAGGTATCAGGAGATAGATGTCTAGCAAGAGTTTGGATAGTATTAGTAAAAAATGAATTAAAGTCATTGGCTGTTTGTGTGGGATTTTCTGGGTTGGAGCCCTCAGGGGTTGGTGTGATAGACTGGCTAGGGGATAAAAGATTATTGATGCTGGACCAGAATCTTTTAGGTTCCTTGTTGGGTTTTGGAAATGTTGGAAGTAATTCTTTTGTCCATTAGGATAGCTTTTTTAGTATTGTTTCTAAGTTCTTTGAAGTTTTGGTGATCTGTTGGATTCTTGGTGGCACGCCATTTTGCCCAGTATTTGTTTCTAAGGATAATTTGTTGTCGGGTGGTTTTGGTTAGCCAGGGTGCTACTTTAGCATTAGTTCTAATAGTGCGATTTGGGGCATAGTGGTCTAGGATAGATAGGAATGTGGAATTAAAATGTTGGACTGCTTTGTTTAGAGGAGATGTTTTAGGGAGACCAATTAACTTGAGTTAATTCATCAAGAAAGTGTTCATAGTTGAAATGTTTTTTTGAAGGGTTCCATATATGGTAGGTAAAGTTAGGGTGGTTCTATGCCTAATGATATAGGTCAATGAGTGGTCGCTTAGTTCTTCAGGGAGAGTGCCAGATTGGTAGGTTTGTTGAGGAGTATTAGTAAGAATCCAGTCTAAGATGGTTTCTTTTTTGTTGGTTTTATTTGTTCTAGTAGGGTTATCTATGAGTTGTGTGAATCCATAAAGGTTAATATGGGAGGTAGGGTTTGTTTTGTTACAGGAATACCAATCAATGTTAAAGTCGCCTAGGAGTATTGTTTCTTGAGGGAGGTCTGTGTGGAGTGTGTTGAGTATGCATTCTAAAGTGTTAATGTTATTTCCTGGTGGAAGATAAGCACATATGATATTAATGGTTTTAGAACTATTGATTTGAAGTTTAGAGGTAAGGATTTCTGCATTGTTATCAGGGCTAAGAGTCTGTTATCCTAGGTAAGCATGGCCTTGGGGGTGCCATTGTGCTGCTATCCTAGGTAAGCATGGCCTTTGGGGTGCCATTGTGATGCAATGTTTCCCTCCAGGAAGGACACATGCAAAAAGACACAGCCTGGGTCAGTCTTGGTCTTTTCACATGTTGTCTTGGTGTAGCTCTCCACTCAGTCTCCATCCCTACAAGTGTACTCAATGTATGCAGGTTAGGGCAACAGGGTTTACATTAGCTCCTCCATTCCAGTCATTATGCACATTGCCGATAGGACACATGTAAATGGAAAAGGCAGATTTAAAGCAGAGTGCCTCACCCTGCTTTTTCTGTGTATATCTGCCCTTTCTGTGCCCCCATGTCAGTTAGCCACAGCACCAATGCCATGAAGGTCCCTCTTCAGTCTTTTTTGCTAACTGCTGTTGTTGGTGGATGCATCGTGGGGGGCATACCCAGCCACCATGGATCTTGTGATCCACCTGGATCACAGTTGGGAACTTGAAGACTCTTCAGCTCAGTCCCATAGTGCTGCTGTCCTAAGTAAGCATGGCCATGAGGATGCCACTGTGATGCAATGTATCCCTCTGGGAAAGGACACATGCAAAAAGACTCAGACTGGGTCAGTCTTGGTCTTTTCACATGTTGTCTTGTTGTAGCTCTCCACTGACTCACCCTCCCTTCAGGTGTGGTAAATGTATGAAGGTCAGGGCAGCAATTAGTGAGTTACTTCAGTCCCTCATCCCTTAGGTCCATTGCTGAATGGGCACATGTAAAGAGAAAAGGCAGAGGTAAGGCAGACTGCTGACACTGAAGGAGGTCATGAGACAAAAGTGGTATCAGCAGTCTGAGTGGGCAGCCTGCACATGTATGGGACACTTCAGATAACCACAAGCTGGAGCCCCATACCTGTCCTTGATATATAAGTGGAGTGGCAGTCCTTACCCTGCTTTTTCTCTTTACATGTACCTTTTCTGTGCCCCCTTGTCAGTGTCCACCCATGCAGTATTTCAGGTAAGGTAAGACTGTCTTCTGCTGTTCTAGGAATCACTGGAAAGGGAACAGCCAAAATCCTAAGCTGTCCCATCACAGAATCTTGTGTTGGTGGATGCATCACGGTGGGCATACCCAGCCACCATGATTTTTATGATGCACCTGGATCGCAGTTGCGAACATGAAGACTCTTCAGCTCAGTCCCATAGTGCTGCTGTCCTAAGTAAACATGGCCTTGGGGGGTGCCACTTTGGTGCAATGTTTCCCTCCAGGAAAGGACACATGCAAAATGACAAAGCCTGGGTCAGTCTTGGTCTTTTCACATGTTGCCTTGGTGTATATCTGTACTCAGTCTCCCTCGATTGAGGTGTAGTAAATGTATGTAGGTGAGGGTAGTAAATGTATGAAGGTCAGGGCAGCAATTAGTGAGTTACTTCCGCCCCTTATCCCTTAGGTCCATTGCTGAATGGGCACATGTAAAGAGAAAAGGCAGAGGTAAGGCAGACTGCTGACACTGAAGGAGGTCACAAGAAAATAGTGGCACAGCAGTCTTAGTGGGCAACTAGCACAGGTATGGGATACTTCAGATAACCACCAGCTGGAGCCCCATGCCAGTCTTTGGCATAATAGTGGAGTGGTGGTCCTTACCCTGCTTTTTCCATTTATATGTGCCCTTTCTGTGCCCCCTTGTCAGTCATTGTGTATAAATGGCTGTTTTTACAGGTAGTAGGTATGCACCAGTGAAGCGTCATCAACACTTATGTACCTAATGCAACGAATACTGCCCCTGTGGATAGGATGGAAGATTTGGATGGGCTAACCAGGTAATGCATATGATATACATATATATGTAGTCTTCCAATACATCTATCGAACATCAGTTGTAATCTGTTTGCATTTTCTTTCCTCTGCAGGTTTATCCACCTTCTAACACTGACATGGCTTCACAACCAGGAGAACGATGTGACAGTGTGGATATGTGGCCATTCCTACATTCACTGGGCTGGCAGCCATGCCTCTGAAACTGAAAACAGGTTCAACTTGAGCTTCCCCACATCCATTGTGAAGGTATACTGGATTGCAAGAAGAGGTATGCGTTGGAGCGGAGTACTGTAGATGTTGGAAGAGAAGTGTTCCATCTACCCTGAGCTCGATATTCTTGTGCTGCACATTGGATGGAATGATGTCATCAGTCAACCACTTTGAAGGCTATGGTTTCAAATCACAGCAATTTTTGAACACCTGCAGTCTTGGTGGCTATGTTGTCATTTTCTGTGGTCTGATATAATTCCTCGACTGATATGGAAAACAGCAAACAGTCAATGTGCAGCTCAGACGTTTACAGAATGGGTTAATGCATGGCTTGATGCACAGGGTCAGTGGATTTACAATCTGCCATGACAGCATTACCACGGAAGATGTTCACCTGTTCAAAAGGGATGGCATTCACTTAACTGAGGAGGGCATTGCGTTGTTCTTGACTGACCTCCACAATGGCGTGAGGAGAGCTATGCAGGATTGGTAACATACAGTTTGTGAGAAGAGTAGAATACACCAATAACCAAGTCGTACCAGTATAGTAAGTAAAACTCTATTATGAAATGTGTTCTGTCAAATATATTTTTCTGAGTTTGGCAAATAACTGTGGTAAGGAGCTGGTGAGGATACTGAGAAAGAACTGTTTCAGGAGAGTGCTATCACATACAATCTAATATGTCAGTGACCATCCTGCAATACTTTTTTTTTAGTCTGCTTTTATCAGGCATGTGTAGAGTTTAGATGACAGGAAGGGCTTACTAGTACAGAACTTGATCCCTTGGGTCCATTGCTGAATGGACACATGTAAAGAGCAATGGCATAGGTAAGGCAGACTGCTGACATTGAAGGAGGTCATAAGACTGCATTGGTATCAGCTGTCTGAGTGGGTATCCAGCACAGCTATCAGACAGATCAGATGGCCTTGCCTGCCACAAGTCCCATGCCTGTCCTGGGTTCTTTAGTGAAGTGGTGGTCCTCACCTTGCTTTTTCTCTTTACATGTACCCATTCAGCAGTATGTTGGCTACACCAAGAATGTGTATATTTGCAATCATATGTTTCTACATGGTAAAACAACTGCTTCAGAATACTGTACACATGTACAGATTTCAGTTTTGTTAGGACTCAGGTTATGGAAATTATGATTTTTTTTCATATTTTGGTAAATAACTTTGCAAGGGAGCATCTGAATGTGCCAAGTAACACCTCATTTTGAAGACAATATTGCTGGTTCCAACATGATAAAAGAATTGTGCCTGTATGCTGTACACGTGCAGATATCAAAGTTTGTTCTGGACAGGTTATGGAAATTATGACTTTTTTATATTTTGGTAAATAACTTTGCAAGGAAGCATCTGAATGTGCTAAGTAATACCTCAGTTTGAAGACAACGTTGATAATTCAAACATGGTAAAAGAATGGTGCCTGTATGTTGAACACATGTGCACATATCAAAGTTTGTTTCTGACTTAGGTTATGGAAATTATGAGTTTTTTCATATTTTGGTAAATAACTTTGCAAGGGAGCATCTGAATGTGCTAAGTAATACCTCATTTTGAAGACAGTATTGATAGTTCCAACATGGTAAAATAATGGTGCCTGTATGTTGTACACATATGCAGATATCAAAGTTTGTTTTGGACTTAGGTTATGGAAATTATGATTTTTTTCATATTTTGGTAAATAACTTTGCAAGGGAGCATCTGAATGTATCAAGTAATACATCATTTTGAAGACAGTATTGCTGGTTCCAACATGGTAAAATATTTGTGCCTGTATGTTGTACACATGCGTAAATATCAAAGTTTTGTTTCAGACTTATATTATGAAAATTATGATATTTTTCATATTTTGGTAAATAAATTTGCAAGGGGGCATGTCAGTGTGCCAAGTAATACCTCATTTTGAAGACAGTGTTACTCCTTACAACATGGTAAAAGAACTGTGTCTGTGCACTGTACACCTGCACATATATCACAGTTTGTTTAGTCTTGTACAATTATGAAAATTATACATTTACAATACTTGTTATTATTATACCCATATCTTTGCAAGGGAGCATGGTGATCACACAAATGATGCATCATTTTGAAGCTGACATTCAGATGCACAACATCTACACTGATATGTAGTCTCTGTTTGTTACAGGTGATGAGATATGCTTTGTTTATTTATCAATTATGGGAAATAATATATTAATCATATTTCTATGAATATCTCAAGAAAGGAGCATCACACAGTAATGGTTAAGGTATCATTTTAAAGCTGACATTCATACTAACAAATTGCATTCATATTGTATGGGTCTGCATGGTACATTGACCAAGATATTGTGCTTTGCTTTTCCAAAAATGTAAAAAATATGCACAATATCAACATTCCTTGCCAAATATTTAATAATGACTTTGATGTGCACTATCAACAGTTACACTGTTGGAAAGGTCAGTGTCTGCTGCACAACCTTTGCATTTTTAGTATAGCTCTTATAGTTAAAGAGTTATGAGCATTTGTTTTTTGTATGGTATTACAAACGGATTTTCTGAAAATGAGCTCAGGTTGCACTGTTGTTCCTATGGTGGAATTAAGCAGGCAGCTTTTTCTGAGCTGCCCCAGAGTGACTGAGTTAAGCATTGCCAGTAGTGGAAGCAATGGCAAAAGTTATGAGGTAGCTCCTATAGTGTTAGTGAAAGCAGACCATTTTCCAAGGAAACCATTGCAGCTGCATTTTTGTTACACATTCAGTATGCCACATGTGGCTGTCTAGTGGTTATTTTACAGCAACATAGCCTACATCTGTTGGGTGGGGCAGACCAACAGTCATGGAATGAAATGTGGAAGTCTTTATTCCAGGACAAAAAGCTGTCAGGAGGGCAGAATAAGACATCGGGCCAGCTTCTCTGGCACATTACCAATATGAGTGGCTACACCAAATGCAAAGCATGGCAGACTGAAATACAGTAGCACACTACAATGGAATGGGAATCTAGCATCTGCATGACTTACTGAGATAGAAGAGTCCCTCATTTTCTCTCTCTGGAGGTGATGCACTGTGCATTATACCTAAAGACAGTCTGGATGTTGGTTCAAGGATGGCCCAGTCTTTCTTCTTGTATCATTGGGTGACAGATCAGGTTAGTATTACATAGCATAGATTTGTCTATACTTTTCTTAGATATAATGAATGGAGAGTAATCCAGTTTGCATGATTCATTTGTCTTCATAGGTACCACTGAAGGTAAATCTGGGTATAACATCACTTAATGTATGAATACCACTGATGTGCATGCCACATGGGAAAAGTTAAGGCTGGGTATAACATTATTTAATGTATGAATACCATTGCTGTGCATGCCACATGGGAACCCTCACAGGATATACCACTGGGCTCACCATGGTATACTGTATGTTCTGCATTTCGAAGTGTTTCTATTGAAGGAAATGATATAGAAATGTCATGGACTAGACAAATGACATAGCAATGCCACAGGTATATGTGATGATTGTGAAATATATGGTCATGTACCAAAGTCTGGGGGAAACAATTACACTATCTCTGTCACTTTTAGCTGGTTTAGCATCCCCACAAAAACATACTTACACACATGATAGATACAAGGCCAGAAATACTGAGGACACTGTGACTTTAGAGGGCATGTGTCTAGCATCAGCAAAGAGAGCTGGACATTTTGTGGATCATACCAGCATACATCCTTTCCCTGTGTAAGAAAAAGTAGTTTCACATGGGTTTACAGCTTCTAATGTGGGCATACCTACCCCAGGTCAGTGACACAGGGTGTACAATGATATCACATCTTCCATTTTGCCCCTGAGATGCAGGCAGCAGTGTGGATAAACCAGCAGATCTGCAGCAATATCATGCAGCCACAATACGCTGCAGCACAGTTTGTACTTGAGATGCAACCTCTTTGCCTGCTGTTCATGAGGGCACTACTGTGTGCTATCATGAACTCTGTGCAAACATGGAGGACAGACACTTAGATATCATGGGTGCTGTGAGGACTCTGGTGGCACATACTGCACCAATTAGCACCTTGCTTAGTGGGATTGCCAGTTCTACCATTTGTTGCAGTGCTGTTGGTCTTAACAATGGGCAGGATTGGGTACATACCCACAGTGAACATGTACCAATGCCCTTCCTGTGTGCACACACTGCACCATTTATCAGGAACTCGTAGACATCATGGCACCCCAGATGTCACCACACCCCTTGTCAAAATCATGAAATATTTAACTGGCAGTTGGATATGTTAAGACAAAAATTTCAGATGAAAGGCTATGATGAAGGTCTTTGAATGAAACTATATAATTACTGAAAGAGGTAGTAGAGCTAAACCACAATTTTCATCAGAACATCTACAGACTAATCAGAGTCATAACAACTGCACTAAGTTTATGTACATCATGAAATATAGTGTTAATACTAGTAGTGTTACAGACATCATATGAAGAAATTGGGACATGTTAACTGCTATGCCAGAACTGGTGCATTCCCCGTTTTACTTTTAAGAAATACCCTAACTTAAAATAGAAAATATGCTGTAAGGAAATGCATGAAAATAAGGACCAATCCAATAGAAATAAATGAAAAGGTACTGTTCCATACTCTAACTGTGTTTTTTTAAACACATTGACTATTCTGTTACTTTTGAGCATCCATGAACAAAGCATATTTATGAATTTGATTGCTTTGCTACTTGTAACACAGAAATGTTGGTTTATCTAGCTGTGTGCATGTCATGCATTAGTTTCTATATAGGTAAATCTAATAGAAATGTTAAGGAAATAATTTTTGAACATCTTTCAGAAATTAGAAGGAATATATTTACTAACTCCTTAACTAAACATATTCATGACAATGGCACAAATCATAAATTTAGAGTAATACAAAGGATATTTAGCAACATAAGAGATGGTGATGTTTTAAATGCCACTGAATTAGCTGAATACAGCTGGATTTTAAAATTGCAGGCTGATCATGCACCTGGATTAAATGCTTCATTTAACTTAAAACCTGGATTAAAACAAAAGCAAATGCAGCTGTGAATGTGAATGTTGCTACGGACTGCATGTATCTGTTGTGAATTCTAAGTTACTTTTGAATGTACTTTTTATGTGTTGCTGTGTCTTTAAATTTTAGATTCTCTGTACAACAACCTGACCTCTTATTGGGTTATGGGATCATGTGCTGTATTTAAAAAGTCTGGATTCTAAACTGTGTTCTATATGCAATGAAGAAGGGATTATCCACAAAAGCTCTGGAATTTGGATTTGTATTAAAATAAGTACTTTTTTATTTCTGGTGTTGAGATCTGGTTTTTATTGTTTTATGGATCCTAACAAAGGCATGTCACAAGGATGACCAGCTTTTTTCATGATAACATTGTACAACATGGCACAGGCAACAACGAGCTTACAAGTTGTATCAGGGAAGTTTTGCAGTGTCCCTTCAGATATGTTAGGAAAACAGACAGATGCCTTCAGCATATCCAAGACACATTTAATTGTACTGCAGATCTCAGCATAATTACTGTTGTATTGCATTTCAGCAACAGTTCCAGGATTAGCCAGAGCACCAAGAGGCTATCTAGCATTATCTCATACATACAGCAAAATATTTTTGGGGGAATTAATGGCTATATGCACACTTTCTGTATCAAAGAACATTTTTTTTTGTTTGTTTTTTTTCATATTAAGCTTGTTCCAACTAACCTTATGGCCATGTGGGAATTCATCTCTCTGGAAATGACAATGCAGGTGAGATGGGTGCCACATATGGGAATCATGAACTGTCAGAGTACTGATCACACACTGGATGTAACTTTTCTGTACTGCACACTTCCCAGCATGTGAGGCAATAGTAACCCTTTCTGTTGATAAACATCTGTAAGTAAAGGCCAGATGGGAGCTTTTATTGTTACATGTATTTATCTCTGGCACCCAGTGCTGCATGGAGGCATGCAATGCTATAGAAGCACATTTAGTGCTTTTTCTCACTTCTGCTGTCTTAGGGATCTGGATGTATTTTTCCATATGCAGAAGTATAATGCTGACAATATATAGACTGTATTTTATATAGGATATATCATGGAGAGAAGTAGGTTAAAAAAAAAGTTGGGTGAACATGACCCAGAATAAAAAGTCCCCAATCCTGGTAGGTGCACTGGTGCCAGGACTGAAAATAAATAATCCTCAAGATATAGGTCAATCTCAGGGGAAGGATGGCCCCCTGTTGCAGAAGGAAGTAATAGAACACAAAAATCACAAAACCTGATCGGCCAAAATAGGGCTGTAAAGATGATAGAGTGAACTATTGAGGATAAGAAAGAAATGATGCATTGTTACTATTATGCAAGAAACCTAGAATTTATTGACAAAAGATATACAAAAAGATAAAGAGAGAAATTATAAGAAAGAAAAATACTTGCACAAGAAAAACTGTCAGAAGCTTCAAATAAAAAAGTGTGTTCATTAATACAACAGATATATGACAAACATTATATTGACCAAGAAACCTTGGGCCATTTGGAAAAAGAAGTGACTGAGGAAGTGTGAAAATATAAAGAACAAAATTTAGAGATTTTTGAAAGGTACAAAAAAGAAATAAGGACATGCGAAAGAAAGATAGATCTGATATGGTGCAATATTTATGCAAAAGAGAAAGCCAAATGAATTAATACAAAAAAACAGCTCCAAAGATATTTGAAGAGAAATACAGATAAAGGCATCCAGATATGTAAAGTTTCACAATGCAAAAGAAATAAGATCACAAAGATGGAATGTTGAGAAGAAGATTAGGAAAGTAGAAGTTAAAAAAAAATAGAAGCTGAAGTGAAGGATTTAGTTTTGAATCCCCCAAGTAAGAAGAAACAGGAGGAGGAGACATCTGAAGAAAAAATATGGACATGGCAAAGAAAAAGATATTTAATATGGTGAGAAATTTATGCAAAGGAGAAAACAAAACTAATCAATATAAAAAAAGCACTGCCAAAGATATTTGAAGAGAAATATAGGCAAAGGCATCTGGACATGGAAAAGTTTACAATACAAAAACAAAATAAGAAAACAAACAGGAATTGTAGAAAAGAGGATTAATAATGGAGAAGTTAACAAAATAGAACCTGAGGCAATGAAGTATCTGGAAAGTGAAGGATTTAGTGTAGAAAATCTAACTCTAATAACATCACAGCAGGATGGAGCAATGAATCCTCAAATTAAGGAGAAACCAGTGGAGCAAGAAACATTTGATCAGTTGAAATATGAAAATAATTTAGAGCCTTTCATAGGAAACAAGTACAAAATTTCAGGGGGAGTTACACAACAAGGGAAGGAACAAGAAACTGTGGCAACTCTGACACAGACAATGCTGTGGAGTGATAAGCCAGTGAGTTCCCATGGATGAAATTGAAGAGAATGTGGCACAGGAAGATGCTCTGAAACATTCTGTAGAATTCCCACAGGAAATAGAGAACAAAGAATGTGCCATCAGTTTAGAAGAGAATAATCTAAGAGAAGGGTTGCTTGATTTAATAGAGATATACAAATATATTAAGACTAATGAAAGAAATAGACTACAGAAAGTTAATAAAAGCCAAAAAGTTAGAAGTTTGATAAAACAAATGAACATGGTAATTAGGACTGCTCATATAGATTCATGCAATATAACAGAAGTAAATCAGATATATTACTGTGCAGCTAAATTAATAACAGATAAGGTGTTTTTACCACAAAAACACAGCACAGTAAGAGAAAGGTAGGGTAGAAATCAAATGTCATCATGGAAGTATCGAATAGAGAAAACTTTAAAGCAATTAAGATAAGTTTCTCTGTTAGAAGAGCATGGAAGAGGGAACAGATCAACAAAAATACTCAGAAAGATAGACATCATAAAAGCAATGTGCAGTATCAGAAAAAATCTGGATCTATAGTGCAGTATTGTAAATAATAAACTAAAAATATCAGAACAGGCAGAAAAAAACTTTATGCAGATAAAGATAAATAAATGTACAAAATAAGCAATCTATTGATGACCCAAAAATGTTACAGAGACTTGGGGAAAAAAGACAAAAATGAATTGAAATACCACCAAAAAAAGAAGAAATATATACATTTTGAAGAAATATCTATGAAGATCCTGTGGGATTTAACAAATGCTGAATGGATAGAAAAAGTAAAAGAAGGAATAAGAAGTTCAAATGTACATAATATGAAATGGGATGAAGTAGAGGTCAGAGAGACTGAAACAAAGATAAGAAAAGCTCCTAATTGGAAAACTCCAGGTTCAGATACAATGCCTTACTTCTGGCTAAAAGTACTAACATCTTTACATGATGATTTAGCCATGAGTAAGAACTATTTATATGTGCACCCAGAACAGACACCAACTTGGTTTACAATAGGAAAAACAATACTCCTACTAAAGAGTGAACCTGCATTCTATCCTAAAAACTATAGGCCAATAAGTTGCCTTCCAATGATATATAAACTATATGCTAGAATTGAGCCTGAGAGTTTATAGTCATTTAGAAGAAAACTTAATCACAGCAATAGAACAAAACAGTAACAAAAGAAAGTTGTATGGAACAAAAGATCATTTGCTGTTAAATAAAGTTATAATGAACTGTAAAAAGAGGAAGAATCTAAGTATGGCATAGATAGACTACAAAAAATAATATGATGGTATTCCACATTCATAGATATAAGAGAGTTGAAAATGTATAAGGTACATCCTACACTGATTGATTACATTACAGCAACCATGAAACAATGGCAAACTACTTTGCAATTAAGCCATGATAAAGGACAAATTATTATTCCAGGGATAAAATTTCAGAGGGGATATTCCAGGGTGACTCCTTCACTGCTTATCTTTTGTCTTGTCCTTAACCCATGAAGCAGTCTACTTAACAGATTAGCAAACCAAAAGAAAATAATAACATTATGGGCTGGAGCTCAATAATTCTGCTGCAAGTATAGAATATTAAAACAAGACAATTTTATTAACTAATAAAAAAACATAAGTGCTTTTGTCTACCTTAATTGTAAACTTCTTCAGATGTAAATTGTTAGTCAGGGTTACATTTAAATACCATCACATAAATTACAATTGGTTCAGGTAAACTACACCCATGTTTCCCTTTTTCCCAACCCAAACAAAAGCCTGCACATTCAATCTAGATAAACTATTTGCAATCCATCATATGCAAAAAGCTAATTAAACATGAAACCCTCCATATAGGTGAAATAAAAAATAAAAATAAAGCAAAATAAAATACAAAATAAAAAATACAAAATGCAAAATAGAAAAGGTCTTTAAGTCCACAAAGGTATACAAAATGTAATGTTTCAGACCACTATCCTTCCATGCTATAAAAAAACAACTATTTGCTAGCACTACACATCTAACCCTGGCAGGCAAATAAATAATTAAAACATGTTTAAAATACCCATGTAAATATTATAGAAAAAAATCTAAAAAATGAATAAATATATATTTAAAAAAGCTTCTAAAACATAAACAACTATTGCAGAAATGCTGTTCAGCCTATACAAAATATTTAAAACCTACATCCATACTACCCCACATTCCATGAACCTTTTAAAAACAGTGTACTTTATCTGGCCCATGCTTTTATATTTGGGAGGCAGTTAATCGAGCAAACATCATTAATACCAGGTCAAAACATGCATTTAATAAAATCTACCATGTCAGTTCTTCTCTCTAAGTACAGTGACCACGGTCCTCTGCAGGAGTTATCAATTATGCTATCAATGGCCACGTATTTAAACTGGTGCCCTGGAAAATCATGGATATACTTAAATTGAGAGAATGCTTTTATGAACATGAATATAATGTTAGGAAAACTTGAGTAAAGCTTTAGCTAAGCACTTGAAGTGTATTGGTGTCAAGCAGGAATGGAAATGAAATCCAAAGTATATAATAATTAGGCAGCAACTGAATGTGCCAAAAACAAAAGAAAGAATATAAGGTGAAGGATCAGATGAGAAGGTAAGAAATGTGGAAAATGCATAAATATAGTTGTAAGTATAAAAAACTCTTGGAACAGCCTCATGTTGATCAGGACTGAATGCAGGAATGGTTAAGGACAGGTGAATTTAAACCAAAAAATGAAAGGTTTATATACTGGACTATGTACACATTGGCTTACAAAGTCTGTTGAACATGTTGGAGAAACAGACAAATGTAAGTTTTGAAAAATAGAATTGAAACAGTCACACATCTTGTTGCTGGTTGTGATACATTAATGGTAGGAGTGTATACTGATAATGTGACAAGATTGTTGCACTGGTGACTGTGCAAACATTATAATATTAAAGTAGCTGAGAAGCATTGGAAACATGAGCCACAATTCATTATAGAAAATTATGAAGTTTATATCACATGGGATCACCCATTACCAACAATTCAAAAAATAGAAGCAAGAAAACCAGATATAGTAGTTCATGAAAAGAAGACAAAAGTAGCATTGATCATTGAAATTGCTACACACAATGACTACAGTGTCTTATGTACAGAGAGACACACATTCATAAAATACCAGGATTTGCAGGCAGAAATGAGGGCGATGTGGATGAAGGATACCCATACAGTTCCAATAGCAGAAGGAGCAACAGGTCTTATAAAAAAAAAATTACCAAACACTGTAAGAAACTTTCTACCAGGTTTTCTCTGTGGAATAACTACACAAATACTCCCCAGATTTGAAACAATATCAGCATGAACCTAATACTGAATCTCTTAAACTTAATAAATCTAGTAAAGAAAAATCCAATCCAGGATATGTTGAATTTGCAGATTCTTTATCAGTAAGCACAGACAAGCGATCCATAAGACTTAATGATTAATACATTTAAGAACACTTACATGAATCGCAGTTGAAGTGGGAGTGGTAAAGTTTCCACTGTAAATACAAATCAGTCCAGCTGCAGTAAACACCAGCCCCCATTCCTTCCCTTAAAATAGAGTAATAAAAAGGATCCAAGCTAACCTAAAATATCATACTATTCAACATTCCTGAAAATCTCTATCTCTCCAGTTATTGCATCCTAATAAAACAAAAATCATAATAACAAAATAAGATTATTGGCAGGATTCAATAAACACTGTTTAGGCTCCATGTACATGGCCACAGTGTGTTCTCAGCAACACGCAATGCATATCAATGATGCACTGCATTCTTAAGTGAGGTTTGCAATGCGTCCCAGTAGTGCAAGCTGTGAAACCTCACAGAACAACACAGATAATGAATCTGTATACAGGACAGCACCAATCATCTGCCCCCATACCTCTCAACCTCTTTCATCAAGAAATCTGTACAAAGCCATTGAATAAAGTGGGGCAAAGGCTGAGAAATAGGGACATTGAGACATATTGCCCTATTACCATAGAAAGTTGACAAAATAAATGGCTATGCATTAGCATGCAACTTCTGACGAGCATAAAGTCTGAAACAAAAATGTCTGTCATTATTTAGTGACTTCCATCCTGAATGATTATTACAAAACCAAAGATTTTATGAGGAACACTGCAAAAATATAAGACAAAACCCTGGCAAAACTGTCAAAACTAGTTATAGCTGTATAGTTTGGGTTTTCCTCCTATTTTTTTTTTTTTTTTTGCCGTGTTTGCATGATGCATCACAGCATTTGGTTATGCTTACCTCATTTGTGCAAATGGACCACCCATGTATCAGACTTGACCCAGACATCCAAAAATAGAAACAATGCATTCAATTGCTATGGGTCAGCACTGCTTGGCATAATTCACACCAAGTAACCTGGGCTAAGTGACGTGCATACCGTCAGCCTAACTATGAATACTAAAATACATGACTCTAGGTAAAAAATCCTGTGGTAACATGTGTTGAGTGTTAGAATGGAGTGCAGATTGTCCTGGGGTTCTAGTCCAGGGTTTGTAAACTTTATTTATACTGCTGTGACACTGCAGCTTATACAAATAAAGTAGCACTGTAATGCAATAACTGTGGAATTGCATTGATTCTAAATTATTTTCTGATACATTTGAAAAAGGTGCACACCACTTAGCATCACACAAACCAATGCACTTGTTTTGCCATGCTTGAGCAATGTTAAGTGGTGCACAGCTTTCTCAAATGTATCAAAATGCAGACAGTGTGCACTCTCAGTAAGCTCAATTGGCAGGAAAACATGACATTTAAAGGTGAATTGGCAGGAATTGTACTTTAAACATTGAGCTTGAACTTATGCAACTATGTCAGGCATAGGACAGGGTATGTGATTCAGACCACAGTGTTGGGGTGTCCAGGAGTCAAAGGTCTTTATTGAGCTTCTAGTTAAGGATCATGGGCCCTGCTTGATGCAGGAAAAACTATACCAGCTCACAATATCAATCCGAAGCCTGGGATAGTTAAGGGCTCTTATCAGTGTGACTGGTATCCCATAAACTAGGGAACAATGCCAGCACCATTATGACAACCTCTGCCAGAGGAAAAGGGATACCTTTCAGGGAGAGTCAGCAGGGAACACCCCAGAGATGTGTATGCGTGATTTACATTTAGTGCTCATAAATATTCAAGCTGAATATGGTAAAAAATCGTAATCATAATGCCTTTTTCTTTTTCCTTTTTCCACAGCTGCAGAAGAGAGGGCCTCAAATGTGAAGTCCCATGTGAGGCAATTGTCCAGGATGTGAGAAGCATGTGGTAAGTAAACATAATTATATAAAGTACTGTTATTGCAGCCTTAACAGTTATAGATGGATTTGCTGTTATAAAATGCAGTCGGATGAACTTGGGAATGCATATCTGAACTGTAAGAACAAGTATGCATGCATTACTGTGTATCATAGCTTTCAACAGTACTTCTTTGTGCTGAATACCCATATTTAAGAATCACTGTTTTGGTCTGTTAATTGTAAGATTCATGGTTGTCTGGCAAGTAATTTATATTGAAGTCAATAAATAATGAGTGTCAAAATGTACATGTATTCCAAGTAATAAAGAAAATTCTTAGTTGGTATTGCTAAAAGTAGAATATAACAGAATAGAATAAATTAATTGTAGAAAGCTTTGTGTATTATCTGTGAAGTTACTAATGGTCTTCTTTTTTTCTCTCATTCACCCCCTTCTCTTCTATTTATGAATTTATTTTTATTATTGTATAATTTATATACTCATATTTGTATCATTATATTATCTTGCATTAATTCTTATGTTTTTTATTATGTATAATTTTATATTGCTTTGTTAAACACTTTTTCAGTTTTATTATTTGTCAGTGTTCACTTTATTTTCCCCCTGCTTGTTCCCCATTTCACCACTTTCCTATCTTCGCCATTTCTTTTCCTTAAAGAATTATTGCATGATGCGCACCATTGCTAAGCAATGGTAAGCGGCAATAGTATCAGTGAATGCATGTAAAAGTATACTATACATGTGTAAAAATTATGCCGATACCCTATTTCAGACCCAGAACTATCTGACTTCATCAACAATAAATTAACCCATCCAGCAAAAAAGTCAGTTAATTAGCAGATGTATTGCAAACAATCAGAACTAATTGTCACATATTCTCAATAAAGCATGTCTGTGTGATGCTGCCTGAAGGGAAATAACATATTATTTAAATAATAAGAACATACCTGCCAACTTGCTATAGCAATATATCTGGACAAAGCCATACACAATGGGGTGACAAAGGGTCATCACTAAAGGGACATGTTGTAAATACTGGTCTTACAAACCTAGAAACATGATAGAATAACAGGTATTGCATTATTATTAATTGATTTACTTAAGTAGCAGGTGTATGCAATAGCAGTTTAGTGTGCAAATATATACTCAATGTGTAAAATACACCTGCTAGTCAGCTGACTGTAGCACTATCTTTTAAATGCATTAATGGTATCTTGTTTTGGTTCAGATGTTACTAGGTTCAAATACAGGTGTATCTATCATTTCAAATAGTTGTATGTGAACATGAAGATTATAAATTGTGATATTTATGAATATGTGCCATCAGTTGTGTATGCACTTAGTGCAGTAATGATGAAATATATGGTGCTAGATGGCACTGGTATCCAATAAAAGTTAATAAGCTCCTTTTTACCATTCTTGCATGATGTTGTGCATCACACACCTTTGCACAATGAGTCTTTAAAAAAAAAGAAATAGGGAAATAGGAAGTGGTTAAATGAGGAGGAAGCAGGGGAAAAACAAAGTGAAAGGAAGGCAGGAATGTACAGGAAGGGTGTAGGTAAGAAACATAGCTATCCATTTCTTCAACAGTAACAACAGAGCACATGTACATATTCTTAGTTGAATTTGGACTGTCACCTCCAGAGAGCAGGGGTGACAACAACATAATTGTGTTGTGATGCCAGTTAGACCACATTAAGTGTGTCAAGTGGACACGTGAAATGGAGAGCTATGTATGGGATGATGTTTTTGGGGGACAGGTGCCCTTTTTTATTAAAGAGAGTGGAATGTTGGGAAAGGACAAGTCTGGGGCAGGTGAGCTGAGAAGGTAAGGAAACATTTGCAGACAGACAAGACATACAAGACAAGAGATAGGGTTGGTGAAGGACATAAGTGGGAGGTGAACTCCTTGGTTGGGGTGGGGGTGGCGGGATTGCAAACCTATGGAAGTTATGTTTGGTGACAGTGAGAACTGATTCCTTACCCACTGGACTGTTATCTGTCACGTCACTGCACCAATGGATGTAGTGTCTGACATCTGCATGTCATTGTGTTATTCAGGACAATGATGGAGATTAGTGTTTCCACTTGGTGTAGGCATGCATCCATTGTGTGGTGCACAATCCTATATACCAGACCTGGCAGTTCAGCTCAGGTGACAAAAAACACAGCCTCTGCCTCTGCTCCCAGATGGAGCCACAGGCCTATCCTCTGTGACAGAACTACCTGAGGGGCCAGGTAGAGCAGGGGCCACATGGGGGGGGGGGTGCTAGCAAGCTGCACACCAGAAGTGCATGGTCTTCATGCCATAGCCAGTGGAAGAAGTGTAGGTGGACCACAGAGATTTGTCCTACACTGCCCTGCTGTAGTAATAAGATAAATATGATTAATATTCCATAATGAAATAAAACATAACACAGACATTGACAGAATAACATTAAATAAAATGTAAACATATAAATTAATATAAAAATAAATAATATAATTACAAACAAAATGATAAATAATAAGAAATGAAAATGTATTTAACAGAAAAAACAATAGAAAATTATACATAATAAGCAAAACATAGGTAATAAAAATAATTATAATGAAAAATATGATTATATATATATAATATGATAAGAACAATACAAATAATATGAAAAAACATGAAATACATAAAAAGACAAACAAAGAAAAGGGTTAGGGTTAGAGAAAAAAGAAAGAACATTAGTAACCACATAGATAATATACAAAACTTTAAAAATAATTTACTATATTCTGTTACATTTTACTTTTAATACTACCAAATACTAATAAATATGTTTATTACTTTGAATACTACCCTGTTGCTAACACAGACATACTGTTGTTCAGATCATATTACATCCAGCAATCATTCATAGGGGCATATATTGCACCTATGCATGTTCCATGTACACTGATTACACTTGACAGCAGGCCATCTGAGCCACAGTTATGGAGTTCTGCACTTCTAATGCTATCATTATGAATACATAACACTGCTACATTTTTATTGATGACATCCTAAAACAGTATTGTAAAGAGCTGTTTTTTTAATTTGTGGAGTGTGGTATTCGAATCCACAAGTAGTGAGCAATGCAATGCTGTACTTTTCCTTTGGAACACAGCATAATGCAAGCACTCTTTCCTTTTCCTTTTACACTTTATAGATACAGGTTCACTGTTATAATAGCAATCTGCAGCATGCTCTTATTGTCCCTGGTTTATAGGTCATACATTACATTGCAATATTTATGTCAACTTAAACAAGTACTGTATAGTTTGGACATGCGGTTTTCTAAATTATAACCCCTTCCTACTCTGTAACACTGGATTGTTGTTTTAACTAACATACTAATGCATGCATATTTTTGCTTTACAATGGATAAATGCATACCAAATGTGATTCCATGTACAGGACTGTGAAAAGACAAAAGAGGCTGTAAAAATGGAGAGAGGTGGACAGAAATGGCATATCACACGCAGATATGAGTGAAACTATCCTTTGTGTGTCCTAAAAGTCACATTAATGACATTAAAATAAATATATTTTTTAATAATCTGGGCATGTTTGCACTGCATGAAGCAGTGCACAAACATGCCTTATATAAACAAAGAAAATAAATAAAAAGTGTGGAAATACTTAAAATTAATATAATGAGACAGAAATGTATTACAGGACCCTGTGTAAAGTATTTACAGTGGTGTATGGGTGCCGTTGCTAACATGGCAAGGCTTGGAAGCATGTAGTACTCAGGGTGTAAGCACGGAACCCTATGCAAATGAGGCAGAGGTACTAAATAGCATAATGGGATCATCGTATCCATAAATCCCTTCCATGTAGGCAAAGAACCATGTTGGTATCCACAGAAGAGGGAGCTGACATCAAGAAAGGGTGTGCCCACTAACTTCTGAGCTGATTGGAGCACAGCTGCACCTGTTTGCGTGGTGCGGCACCATGCTGAGCATGCAAATCTGGGGGCTACGCACTGATTTCTAAGCTGTGTTTAGCTACTGGACATGTGTTTCCATGGTGCGCTGCTGTGCTCAGGATAGAAGGCTGGGGGGGTGTCTAGTCACTGCTAAGCTTTGTTTACCTATGGTTCACATGTTTCCACTTGTTTGTGTGGTGCACCACTGTGGTGAGAGTATCTAAGAGGTTAATGATATATTAATTACTGTTGATCCTTGTTTAACTTAAACTATGGCCATTAAATAAAGTTAATATACTAGGCAGGTGCAATGCATCACAGGTAGCCAATCACGCAGGCAGAACCTACAGTAGAGCATTATAAAGTATGCATACACCCTGAAATCTGATTTTTCCCCATACTCTGCACCATTGGAGTACAGACTTGGAAATTTTAACTGTAAGAATGGTAGGGGCTGCTGCAGGTCTGATACGTCTGTATGTGCTAGATGCTGAAGGCAATGTTGCCGCTGCTGCTGACAATAGGCCTAGACAAAGAAGAAGAGTGTTCAGGCCCAGGGTAACTTTCCAGGAGCTACATGAGGTGGAGATTGTAGAGCACTACAGGGTAGACAGGGACATACTACAAGAACTCACTGAGCTCTGCTGCCCTCAACGCAGACCAAGAACCAACAGAGGGGAACCCATCCTAGTGGAAACAAAGGTATGTGTAGCTCTTAGGATAATAGCCACAGGTACCATCCAAAGATCAACTGGGGACATGATGGGGGTCTCACAGGCATCAGCATTGGGGGTACTCCACCAGTTCCTGGATGCCATGCTACCACATGACAGTGAGCACATTTATTTGCCCCACACCCCTTAGGAGAGGGCCAGCAGTATGTGACTCTTCTACTGTGTAGCATACTACCCTGAGGTACTGGGTGCCATAGATTGCACTCGTGCATATCAGGGCACCATCTGGTGAGGAGGGTAGAATCAACATCAGCCACAAGGGGTATCACTCCATCAACTGCCAGGTCATGTGCAATGCCCAAGGCATTATCATGAATGTGTGTGCTGGCAACCCTGGCAGTTATCATAACACCCATATCTGGTGCACATCACAGCTTTACCAGATTTTTGTTGGGGGGCATCCCATATGGCCATTTACTTGGGGATGCTGGCTATGCAGTGGAACCATGGATGATGACACTCATCAGAAATGCACACACACACATGTGCATAAATGGTCACAGTATGTGCCATGCTACATAATATGATCCTGTGGAAAAAGCTGCAGCAGGATTAGCAAAGGTAAGGGATACACAGCCACACACCAGTGCCTAGGTGCCTACAGCCACACCCACAGGGGGACTCTGAGGAGAAACCCCCTGAGGTTGTCCCTGTAGGCTGATGTAGGTGTGCCCAGTATGCCTTGGCCTTGTTCAAAAGAGACAACACATAGCACATGCACTAACAACCTAGGGCCTAGGGACTGACACCTTTCTCCAACTTACATACATATAGTAAAAATGATGCCAGCCAGCCCACACAACCTGTACCTAACTATGTATTGGCTGTGTACTGCATGCATCAAGCAGTCAGCAATATATATATATATATATATATATATATATATATATATATATATATATATATATATATATATGGACCTGCCACATGTATGCAAGGGAATATAGTGGGCAACTGGACTACTTCCAGAGAACTAACAGCCACTTGGGACAGCAGGTACTCTGTCCAATAGTATGTGCCTCATAATATTCACTAGAGAATATGGCTGGAAACTCCACTACGTTATTCAAGGGAGATGGCAAACAGTGGGGTCATAGGACAGTTGCATGGCTGTCTATGCCAGCAGAGCATGGGCTGGTCATCCCACTACAAACACATCAGTGTTCCCATACAACTGCTGTAACAGTAAGTCTGCAATGACATATCAGCAGACCAGACAATTCCATGGTTGTGACATAGACTCTGGCCACACATTTTATTTCCTACATAACGCAGGGGTGACAATGTATGTCTGTATGTTGTTGATAGTGTGAGGAATGAAACCTCTCTGCCTGGCAGGTGGTGTGGCTCACTGAACTAGGGACATTAGCATGGGTGATGGTGTTGATGATTCAAAACTGGCAACAGCTACATCTTTTGCATGTGAGGTACTCGTTTGGTGGTATTCCCACAGACTGTCGTATCCCACAATCTGTTACTGCAAGAAAGCTGGACAAAGCCAGAAAGAATGAAGGGACAAAGGGCAAAAACTAAAGACAAACATTATACTGAGCAACGTAGTATAACCACAGGTTGCAACAGGTCAGATTAGCTGCAGGATGCAAAGGCTGTTACTTAAATGAGTCAGTAGGTACAACAATTCAGTGACTGCATTTTACAGTATATTACCAGAAAACCACAACTATATGAGGAACAGAGCAGACATATGGGGCAAAATGCTGGACATTCTGTAAAAACATGTACAGTGAGAGGTATGCAGACTGTCATCCTGTGTTCATAGGTTCATAGGTAGGTATTAGGCTATCGGCCCAAGGGCCTACATAAGCCTAGCAAACAAGGTTCCCTGGCTTACACCACCCAAGAAAGTTATTTTACTGTGCCACTGTCAAGCAGAGGCACAGAAGTGATCCCCGGGGTGTAGTTCCTATTTCCCATCCACTCATCAAGATTTTTCTTGAAGAGTGCTAATGAAGAACTTTGCTTGACATAGATGGGTAGCCTGTTCCAGAGTATGGGAAGTCTCTGGGACAGGAATCTATCCCTGCTTATTGTGGTGACAAGGCTTAAGTCCCTAGAGTGTGTAGCTCTGAGGGATTGGGGTTTCTTTAGGTGTAGCATGTCCAACAGCTCTGGGTTTGACATAGCTTTATATGTTAGGCAGAGATCACCTCAGAGTAGGCGATATGCTATGGAGTAAAGCTGGAGTTTTTTGATGCGTTCAGTGTAGGGCATTTGTCTGAGGCCAGTAATCCTCTTTGTGAGGTACTTCTGTGGCTTTTCCAGCTGCTGCAGATGTCTTGTGAGGTACATTCCAAAAGGGGCTTTGTACTCTATAATTGGTCTAATGAGTGTTGAGTAGAGGGGAACAATGACCTCTTTTTTCCTGGATGAGAACCTTTTTATGATGAGGTGTGCCATGTAGAAGGACTTCCTTACTACTGTGGCGATGTGACTATCAAAGGAGAGACTACTGTCCACCTGGGTCCCAAGGTCTCTTATCACACATTTGGTGTTAAGTAGATTGCTGCCTATGTGGTAGTTCATGGGTACAGAGTTTTTACCAAAGGGGATGACACTGCACTTTTTGGCATTGAGCTTTAGGCCATGGTTCTGACACCAGGCATCTGTCTCAGCGAGGCCCTTCTGTAGGATGTCCACATCATTTGGGGACTTGACTACGGCTTCTAGTTTGCAGTCATCTGTGAACTTCATTAGCCAGAGGCCTTCTGTGTTAGCCTGTACTTTAGAGAAGTAGATACCAAACAGGAGAGGTCCCAGGACAGAACCCTGTGGTACTCCACCTGTCACTGCTTTGAGGTTAGATTTGGAGTCTGCAACTTTTACAGTGTTGGTTCTGTCAGTGAGCCAGTTGGCAACCCATCTTGTGATGTAGGGATTTATACCTAGTTTAGTGAGTTTAGCTATAATTTCAGAATGGGAGATGGTGTCGAAAGCCTTGGCAAGGTCAAGATAGGCTGTGTGATCAACCTTACCCTCATCTCCGGCTTTGGTGACTGCCTCAAAGAAGTTGATCAGGTCCAGGAGGCATGATCTGCCTTTCATAAACCCGAACTGGGTGGGATCCAGAGTTTGGAGGTTAACAATGTCTTTGTTTATGAGTTGCCTGATGATACGTTCCATGGTCTTGCAGACCAGGCTCGTCAGGCTAATAGGTCAATAGTTCCCGGGATCAGTGGTGGCTCCCCCTTTGTGGAGTGGGATAACTGTTGCTGTGCGCCATTCAGTGGGCACAAGGCCTGATGTGAGGCTATTATTAAACAGGGTGCTTTAGTGGGGAGCCAGTTCATTCTGAAGTTCATGTAAAACGCAGCCTGGGATGTTGTCCGCTCCCATGGATGCTGTGTTTTTGGCTTTAGAGAGTGCAGCTTTTACCTGCATAGTTGTGATTACAGGGACTCTGAATTCTTCCTGTATAGATATGGGCCCTTTAGGGGGTGAGGGGTGGGTAAAGTTAGCGCTGAACCTATCTGCCAGGATGTTGGCAATATCAGTTGGTTCTGTAATTTTCATGCCTTTGTGCTGTAACTCAGAGCAGATCTGGATGTTGCCATCGAGATTCTTGACCTAGCTATAGAATGCTTTATGGTTGTCCTTAGAATTAGTGGCAATTTTGTTTTCATAGCTAGCTTTGGAGGATCTTATAAAGGATCTCAGCTTCTTACTGAGGCTGACCAGGGAGCTCCTCCACTCATGGGATTTTACTCTCTTTTGCAACAGTTTCTTCCTTCTGTTGTACAGTTTGTTTATGGCAGGGGACCATAAGATTGGCTTCCTTTTTTGGAAGATAGCATCTTGGTTCTGTTTGGGATAGCATGAGCCATGCACTCATGTAAGTGCTTATAGAGTGCATTTGTGTAGGATTCAGCAGTTGTAACTGTATTGTCCATCTGCATAGGTGTCATGAAGTTCGCCACTTCTATCTTAAGAATTATTAAGTTGGCTTTGGAGAATTTTTTTACCATGGTTTCCTTAATGGGGAGTGGGGGCAGGATGTGGATATCAAGAGTGATTAGCTCATGGTCGGATTGGACCAACGAGGAGTTGACTTCAGGTGTGGAACTCATGTTGGTAATGACAAGGTCTAAGATATTGTTGCCCCTGGTGGGGGTGTGGATAAGTTGATCCAGGGCATTGGAGTTTATGAATTCCAGAAAGAATTGAGCTAAGGAGTTGGTACACAAGTAGTTTTCCCAGTTAATGGTGGGGTAGTTGAAGTCATCCATTATTAGGGTGTTTGGTTGAATCCTGATATTGTGTGTGTGGTGTTACATCATATACCCCATTATTAGGGTGTTTGGTTGAACCCTAATATTGTGTGTGTGGTGTTACATCCTGTACCCCAGTCACATCGTAGCTCTCAACCTCTTAGAGCAAGAAATCTGGACAAAGCCATGAATAAAAGTGGGACAAAGACCCAAAAATAGGGACAAATTTTAAATATTGCTCTTACAAACTTAGAAAGTTAATAGAATAACAGGTCTTGCATTTGCATAAATCTCCTGATGTGTATGGAGTCTAAAACTGAAAAGTCTTTCATTATTTTTCAACTTCAATCTTTAGTGATTTGCCACTACTTTGCCAGAAAACTAGGTTATGAAAAACAGACCAAAAATATGAGGCAAAAATCTAGACGTTCTGTGAAAATCTGTACAGCTGAGAGGTATAAGTCACACATTAAGTGCAGCAAACATCTGTGGAATGCCTTGGACAATTTCAGGGAAGTGCTGTATTGCAGAAACAGGAGCAGCACACAAAAATCCCCAGTTGGAGTACAGGTAGTTCTAGCCTGGAGTCACCTTGTAAGTACTGACAGTCACACTGGCATGCTCCTACACCTAGCTAACTTGAGCTCAAGTCAGTTGCCTCTTCTTCCCAAAGACCTGCTATGTGGAAATATGTCTGCACATACAGACAGCTACATATACATATCTGTCTCTCCCTATCACCCTCACACATGAGTAGTGTATCTGTCAGTATGTGGCACATATATATAAGATAAGATATATATATATATATATATATATATATATATATATATATATATATATATATATAGCTATAAAAAGTAACATACACACACAGCAACAGTTAAGGAGACATCTCTGTTATACACATTAACATATATATATATATATATATATATATATATATATATATATATATATATATATATATATATATATTTGTGGTGTGTGTGTGTGTGTGTGTGTGTGTGTGTGTGTGTGTGTGTGTGTGAAGAATGTATTAATGTCCCCACATACCCTCGGAATGCTGGAGTTATCTGCACTTACACATCACAACAGTTGTCTGATGGAACCAGACCAAGGACTCAACAGTATATAATCCACTGATCCACAGACCCCTTTCCCTACAAAATGTCACTCAGTAGACAGATACAGGTGAGCAGGTGGTATAATGTACAATGGTTACAATGCTTGCCTTGGACAGGCCATATTGTCCCTGGCTACATGTCCACCTGTCAAACTACAACCAGCCTGTACACATGTCACAGGGATATTAATAGTTATCCCATTCCTAAGACACTAGATACAATAACAGTACCAAGCAGTATTACTCTGCAGGCCACATATGCTGTCTAACACAAGAGCACCTTGCATACTCCAAGTACTGTGCCTGCATCTACATATACAACAGATATAACCTTTGGCATGTGCGATAAGTAATGTGAGTTATAGTGTATAATAGATAGGTAGGGCTTCTAATCTCACATCAGCTAACTGTGTGTGTGTGTGTGTGTGTGTGTGTGTGTGTGTGTGTGTGTGTGTGTGTGTGTGTGTGTGTGTGTGTGTGTGTATCCCCATGCAGCATTAAGGATATGCCTATATGGCCCATATCTCTGCAAAGGTTTTATATTTTATGGTCCTGTGACTAGCTACTGGGTCTAAATTGTCCCCTCTACAAATGTATAACTGATTTCTGCCACCTCTCTGTCCTGGACACAGGATATTTGTAGATGTGGCAACTCCATCAGCACACCTTGTTTATTTGTAGGTTCAGAAAACCCAGGTAACACATATAAAAGGTAGCAGACCTTATCATAAAGTATGAATGCATGATTACACTGACTGCCCCCATTGTCCCTGAGAGACTGTTCTACACATATGCACCTAGAAAGCCATGTATGTATACCACTGTACCTTGCAGATGTCATATTTCTGCTGTACTGCCATGCCTCCCTGTGCTGCTGCATTGCCACCATGTGTCCATAGTTTATCCCTTCATACTCCTGCAACAGAAACATACACAAGTCCGTGACACACCTGTCATTTTGTAACACTCCTGCCAGTACATCATGCAACATAAGATACACAAAGCGTGATGTGTAGTCATGCCACATGCCAGCATACAATACCTGTTGTGGGCCACAACATGTGGCATGCAAAACAATACAACAGTACCGAAGTACATCTCAGGTAATTTTTTCATCCTGTGCATCAGACACATAGTTGCATTTTGCTGCATCGATGACACAGATGACAGGGATGTGACACAGCTATCATCACATGCACAGGGTGTGGTGTGGGGGTGCTGGAGGCCTAGGCTGTGCTAAACACTCGACGGCATGTGTGTGAGTCATTAAGGGGTGTGAGTTAGATGGGCCATGGAGAGGTGCCATGTGTGACTGTAGGTGAGCTGCATGTGACAGTGTGGTTTGGGTGTGAGTGCACACAGTCAAGCCCAGTGCTAGCCCTACACAAGTGTATTTTGGACAGCTGTGGACTTTACATGGTAGAGTGGACAGTTCACAATCTCCAGTTATAAACACAAGAACTGGCTCTATCAGGAGTAGCATTGGCACTACCATGCACAAGGTCAGATGTGGTGCTAGCACCTGATGGTGACTGATGTCTGCTGGACCTGTGTCCCCATGGGACTGCCCAGGGCCACATGCCCATGGCCTGCCACTTCATGGTGTGGACAGCACACCTCCCTCTGTAGTGCTGGAGGTACCACTACTATGAGAGAATTACTGTGCATGGCCATGTGGACTTTCAACAGATAGGGTTGCTGACCTACGTCCATGTGTCTGATACCCAACTCCTACCAGATGTTCCAGCACAGACAATTCACGGTCCAAGACAGACACTGTCTAAGCCCAGATGTCAGATTGTGCTGCATCCATAACCCTACACATCTGTCTGGTGTTGCTTTCAGAATGTGCCTGTGCCTCCATGAGGCCTGAAACATGTGCCATGTGACCTGTGATGTGACACCTGCAACAGGTGGTGGACAGACAGCAGTCCTCCTGTGAACACCCCTGTCAATTCAGCCTATGTGGAACCTCACCAGCTCTCTGGCTATGGCCTTGTCTACACTCACTGATGCCATAGTTGTCACACAGTCCTGTTGAATGTCACCACTCTCTGACTGTCCAATATCTGTGCCCTCTGGGGACTGGGTATGTGTGGGCATACTGACTGTGTGCAGTGTCAATGGGGGAAGAAGAGGGATGTCAACCTCTACGACAGATTCAGCCCCTGACAACCCCACCTTTGCCTCACTATGGCCACCATCACCATCAGAGTCTGAGACACTGACATCAGGTTGTGAGGGGGACAGACTCCAAGTCCCCATTCACCTGTGAGAAGCAAGGCAAAAGCAGTACATTATTACCTGCACTATTATGTATGGTAATCCACACAGACTCATACCTATTAGAATCCACAACTGCATTACCAGTCCCGCATCTTCTCAATCCCGCTTCCATGCTCAACAGAGAGCCTCACAACAACATACACAGACAAGTCAAGTCCTTTATAACATGCACATCAGTTACATCCAGTTAAAGTTTACAGTACAATACAGCTGTAAGTTATGATATAGACACTGTATGTGACAGAACTACACAGAAAAGCCAGTGCACCTATCTTGAGAATGATATGCCACTACTAGTGTCACTTCCTCAGGCATGTACCATCTCCCTTTTGTGTTTAACCTGGCATCTTGGAGTAATTGCCTATTGTAAACCAGGCTGCGTAGTTACTCATAACTATAAGTGCAAACATGTCAATGTTCACACAAATACACCCTTGTGATTATCTAGTACGTGAACTGTAGTTCCTTGTTCCAGAATGGAACATAAAAATTAATCAACTCTGGCTAAACACATTTGCACATAGGACAATTTGGCAGCCCCTAACTGCCATAGGGTATATATGACCCATAGAACAACAGTATCACACTTACCAAGAATGACTGATACAGTATTACACTAATGAACACAATAAGCTTACCTGAATGCTCCTGTGCTGGGGACACTGTGGCACCCACCTCCACAAGGTATGGTGTGATGGATGCCTGGGAGCTGTCAGGTGGTCCTAGGTTCACCAGGAATTCCTCTGTGGCCAGGGGTGATTGTTCCATTGTAGCCCCTCCACCAGTGGTGGCATGATCCTGGCAACAGTAGCTGTCTTTTGTCATGCAGCATTCAGCATGTCTGTGACTTGGTATCAGACCAGCTCATAGGTCCTGTCCTGTTGGCCAATCTGATTAACATCTTGCACAAGGTCTGCCTACAGTGCTGCCCACTGTTCCTGATGCTGCATTCCCCTGGACAACATGATCTGATGTGATGTCTCAGTCCATCCATTATGATGTCGTTCTCCACATGTGAGAAGGGAGTGTGTCTCCTGTGGTACATGGTCCCTGAAAGACAACAAAAGGGGGACACATTACAGGGCCAGGTACATGGACATCCACTATGTACAGATCCAGCATGCTGATAATGTTCTGCCCTGTAAACTTTACCTCACACGTCATGCCCCACAGTCTGGCAATACACTACATGTGTGGATACCACCAAGGTAGAAGCAATACTGGGGTATGTCACTGTGTGCTATGACATAGTCTACTGCATGTTCCTACACCCAGCCCTGCAGTTTACTGTGGTGTGTCCCCTATGGGCAAACACCTACTAATATGTCATACAGCCACTGCCAGATTAATAGCAGTGTGCTATTACAACAACTGAATGGGGACAGTCCAGTAACACCAGTGTGACACAATGACAGTAAACAATGCAAACCGGCTGTAGTATATGTTCACCTGTAGGAATCATACCTCAAAACTATACAGATGTTTGCAGAATGTCAAGATGTTTCCCTCATAGTTTTGGTCATTTTCACACAAACTTATGGATGTCTTACAAACAGTTGCCCAATCATTGATGGTTGATGTCAAAAAATAAAGACAGACATCTGAGTTTCACACTTGATACCCTTCAGAACCCAGTTTTGCTACTGTAATACCTGTCATTCTATTAACTGTCTTAGTTTGTAAGAGCAATATTTAACAAGTGTCCCTAATATTGGGCCTTTGTCCCTCCATTAATTATGACTTTGTCCAAATTATTTGCTGTAAGCGGTTGACAAGTATGTTAGGCATAGCTGTCAATGAAACAGGAACAAATGTCAACAGAAATAGGGACTTAGCCAGAATACATCAGGGACGCTTTTAAAATGTTAGGTCTATTTATGTAAGACATTGACAGAATGAGAGGAGGTGAATCATTTGACATTACAGGAGTGGTACTCCCTTACTTATTGTTACTATGTATTACGTGTAATCCACTAGTTTTCCTACAACAGCCATCCATTGTAGGAGGGTTTAAGAGGGACAGAGCAAAGATATCAGTGAAATCAAGGACAATTGAGAGGCATGACTGAAGTTGTAGGACAGCAGAATATCAATGAGATGTCATTACCATAGGTCTAGGACAGGACTACTGCTGTAATCCCTATTCCTCATACCTCCATTCCCCCATCTGCATCTTGTTATATGGAGGAATCATATACACACCTGGTGGAGTTTAGTACTCCTTTGTTGAACTTTGCTTCCAGTACTGTTTTGCAAAGACTGTCTCTATGTGAGGTAAGTCCTATACTGACTTGTTCCCCATTACCAGCGGCTTGCCTTTTTATGATGCTGTTCATTAACAGGTAATTGCCTCTGCACCAATATGTGGCTCTGATATGCTAATTACAACCAAAACAGCTGAATAGCACTATCATTAACTGATGACATGCCCCCACAGTGCAATATATAAGGCCTACATGTAGACCTGGGATCATTTCTTAGCTATGTATATAGACATGACTGAAGCTTGTTGACTAAAGCATCACGAAGGGTAGGTATCATAACTGTCAACTGCAGATATTAATGCAGTATGTTGACATTTTTGCCTAATATGTGTGGTCAGTGTCCCATGACATTGTGGTCATCTGTCAAATCACTGGCAATTGTGGGTTGAAATCAGTAATGAAAGACACACATTTTTTGTATCAGACTTAATACCCATGGGAATATGCATGCTAATGCAATAGTTGTTGTTCTATCAACTGACTATCTTTGTAAGAGTAAACTGTAAAACATGTCCCTAACTCTGGGCCTTTGTCCCCACATTAACTATGGCTGTGTCCTGATTCCTTGTTCTAGGGGATTGTGTTATGGTAGGTCTGTAGCAGCTACCTTTACATACAGCTGTGTATGCTACAGGCTGCAGCTGATGCTGCAGGCTAGAACACATGGGGGAGTGTGAACACTTTGGAGGACAGCAAGCTGTATGTGTATGTGTGGTAGCTGTGTCAGTCCTGTCATTATGGCATAGCTAGGTTAAGGGTACCCTTTGCAGTCTTGAGGCATGTGATTAAGTCTCATCTGTTATGCAGCAGTGCCAATAACAGAGTAGTAGGCAACATATAGTTAGGCTATATGGATATGCGCAGTGTGACCCTACCTGCAGACATTTGACTTGCAAAACTGGGTAGCAGTTCATTAATTAACAGTAATCTGTATGGATTATGAATGCATTACTCACTCATTACTTGCTGTTGTCACAATAATGTAATTTAACTACAACACAAAACTGGATTTTAACCCAGGATTGTGTGTGACAAAATGTACTGTAAGGAAGGCATTTAACACACTGGACTTCTGCAGATGCATGTGTATTTGCAAAATATATGTGGACATATATAGGCTGCATGAAACATTTCTGCATCCATGAGTATGTGCATGGCTTTATATGGTTGTATTAGTGCACCAGGGTCCCAGTTGTGCATGTACTTTGCCAGTGTTGCCTTAGCAGTTGTCTTCCACAAGTTGCTAATAAAAGGGCACATATACATGCTATCACAGGCCTCACTTACATCCATTATTATGTCTGTGGCTGTCCACTGGTGTAGTATTGCACCATAATTCAAGGTACACTCCCATTGTTCCCATTAGCTGTTTATGTCAGTTGCATGCTTAATGACTGTAAGCAGCAATCAGCATGCTTTGCTGGAAACATCTGTCTAATGTAAGACTTGTGTGGCATGGTGGGTAAATGCAGTGTTCTATAGTTGAGAACAGCCTAGGTTTGAGACTTGCCAGAGGTGTTTATTTTCTACAGGTGACTAACAATGTAATAGACAAATATAGTCATTAAAGTTCATTTAAGCTGAGCTAAGCAAAGCGGCCTGGCGCACTACATCACTCTGCTCTGCGCAAATCCATGCAAATGCTCACTACAAAATATAAAGAAAAAAGGGAGTGATAGGAAACTGGTGAATTGGGGCAAGCAGGGGGAAAACATTGCAAAAGGCAGGTAGGTATGTGCAGGATGGGCGTAGGAAAGAAACATAGCAACCCATTTCTTCTACAGCAACAGCTGTGCATTTTGACAGATTTTATAAAAAAATATGGACTCTCAATCCCCATAGAGAGGGTTGAGAACAACATAAATGTGTTATCAAGCAAATTGGGCCAAATTAGTTGGGTCCAGTGGACATGTGTGTGAAATGGAGAGCTATGTATAGGGCAATATTTTTTGTGGGACAGGTGCCTATCATTTTTTTTAATAAGGAGAGAGTGGAATGTTGGTGAAGGGAGATAGGTATGTGTGGAGAGGTAAGTTGGTTAGGAGAGGATGCATTTGCAGACAGACAGACAAGACATGCAAGACAGAAGACAGGGGTGGTGTATGACATATGAGGGGGTAAACAACTTGGATGGGATGGGTGTTGTGGAATCTGAGGTGCACTTGTCTCCAGAAAACAGCAGTGTGACTCATATCCTCAGCCTTGGGACAGTCAAGACTGCTTCTTTACTGCTCCGAAGGTGACTGTGCTGGAGCCAGGGTGCCACGGCCAGCCTGCCCCTCCAGGATGGCCAATGTGCCCTCAATCTGGCACAGGCAATTTTCATAGGCCTAATGAGTAATTCAGCACACTATGACCAGCAGTTGTTCTTGGGTGACTGCAGTCCCTCTACCACTGCTCCCAGGAGGAGGTTGGGCCCTATCTGCTGAGGCCGTTCCACCAAAGCAGTGCAGGTGCAATGGTGGGGTCACCACTGGCCTGGGTCCCAGATGTGCCAGGACCCAATGTCATGGCCAGTTGAGGCAACATAGGCAGATCACCAGGAACCAGTCTACCCTGATATGCTGTGGTGATGGATGTATAGCAATAAGTATACAGTAGGTTAGTTATGAACAAAACATCTTTAGTAATAAGAGCATGCAAGAACAGTGGAAATAACCCAGTTGCATATCAATGCATATTATGTGAAACACAACAATAAATAACAGAACAGTCAGTATGTTAACAACATGCCAGTCACAGTTACAAAATAAGGCCAAAAAATAGGTAATTCAACAAGATATGTTAATATGCAACCATTATAATACATAACATTAATAAAACTCAATCCAAAGTACAGTTTAATGTAACAACATATGTTAATAGTAAACCATAACCAATGAATAACAATAATAATTAAATGAAGATAAGGGGTGGGAAGAGAGAGAGAAACAGTCCATTAGTATCATTACAGGCTATTTACTTCACAACAGTCCAACTATCTACTCTACAGGTCTGTCCTTTCTTTATGTGTACAAGTCCCCTATAGCTGCTGTAGCATGTACATACCACTCAAGCTATTCACATGGGACAGAATGGGCCAAGCAGTAACAACTATGGGTACACAACCACACAGAACACTTGCACATCAGGTGGACCTATATAACTACTAAGGTATACTGTGGGCTGATGTAGTGATACTTTGCAATTTACATAATAATTTCAATTTTAATCTTATGACAGATGGATTACGCACTACTAATTACATTATTTGTCAGAGTAACACTTGAGAGGACATGCATGTGTACAATACAGAAGCTAAACAACTATCATGCCTTGCTTGGCGGGCATGGGGATAGAACCCAATAGCAGTGACTGCAGTGGACATCTGTAATGGAATGTATGAATTGACTGCAGCAACTTTTAACAGAGACACCAGGCATACAGCAATACCAAGATTACGCATTTCATTTATTTTATTATTATTATCATTATTATTATTATTATCATTATTTTTTTTTTTATTTCCTTTATTTCAAGCTGTATTTCTACATTCCTGCTTATGATTTTAACAGTGTGTGACATCTAAGCATACAATTATTTACTCATAATATGGGCTACCTCAACCATTTACCTGTAGTTCCTGTGGAGAGAGAATCTGTAAACATTACATGGCTGATTCTGTAATATTTATAGTTACATAGCACTGGATTCAAACCATGGAATTCAAACCCTGGACTGTGTGTGGCAAAGTGTACTACATACAGAGCATTTAACAAACTGTGCTACTGAATCACTGCTGGTTACTAAATGAATGATATTTGCTTAGAGCTCACTTGAAACCAAAATATGACCTAGTAGTAGTACTAGAGTGTTATACTAGACTGCAGTGACAGTAAAACACAGATGCATGAAATATAAGCATAACAGAGATAGTAGGTCATCTGTACATTAGTATATAGAATGCAGATGTACACAATATATTGCTAGTGGACTGAAATATTTGTGAAGTTAACAAACAATATCAGATCATGGAATGGGCTACCTCACCCATATACCTTGTTTACCTGATGTTTGTGGATGACAGAGCATTATGTGAACAATATTGGCCTAGAAGCAGCCTTGAACAGTATTATATATGTTAAACAATACATTTGGCAGCCATTATATTTGCATTCTACAGCAATTATAGTGTTATACTTGACTCTGGACTGTGGTATAGTTTCCTGTGTTGCCCATATCCTTACTTGGATTGGAGGAAGCTTCTCTGTTCACCAGTGAGAGTGGGGAGCTTTGAGCAGCCTATCTGTCCCTGGAGGAGTGGTCTTAGCCCTGAAACTAGTAGCTTATTGGTCATTTTGGGTCAATTCCTATCTCTTTCAGTTTCCCTGCTTTAAAACCCACATTTGTGCAGTTTTGTGCAATTTTGCGCATAGCGCAGCATCGGGCAGCGCTGTTTAAACGGGTTTAAACTATTCCCGGCTCTACAAAAAGTCTGCTCTTCACTTTTTCCCTTAGAACTGTTCTAAATCTCAAAGTAAGCACTCTATTTTCATCCTAAAGCCCAGAAGTTAGTCGTATAAATAATATTATAAGTAAGCACTAATAAACTAAAGCACTACACCCTCTTATACTAAGTACTTGGCTCCCTATTGGTCCTTTTTGATCATTCAAAAAGTAGTTCCTTATACTATTCTGGCATGTCCAAAAGTCAGTTTTGGGTTTACTCTCCAGTCCAGCTGGTGAATCTGTCTTGAGGCAATGTTACAACTGCCTTATGTACACAGACCACCGTCTCCTCCTCCCAACACGCTCAAATAAATGTGAGAGATGCAATTATATAGCCAAACTGGAGGCTGAGCTCTCTCAGCCCAGTACTGGCGCAGTCAGTCAGGAGGAGAAGGTAACCACACACACCACAAATCCAGTCTCACATAGACCTATCGCAACAGCAAATCAAACAAATAAACACACAAAAACATATTCGGAGGCTCTAAATAAAAATCTGCCCAAGCAGCAGAGACCTCCAAAGCAGAGATCCAAGCAACCGCTACCCCACAACAATACCCACATATCACATAGTTCACAAAGTCAGTGTGCCACACAGTCACAGCCCTTAAGGCTAAACAACACACCTAATACACTTGTAATAGGTGACTCTATTGTCAGACACACTGACATCCCACTCACCAGGCTGAACAATGAGAAGGTCACTGTAAGCTGCCTGTCGGGTGCCAGGATCTGCCACATAACATAAGCACTCAGGTCACTCCAAAGCTAGTACAAATATGACTCCATTATTGTCCATGCTGGTGTGAATGACCTGAGATGTACCTTCCTGGACTACATGAAAAGAGACGTAGAGGAGCTCTCTGATCATGTAGCCCAGGCCATTATGACCCTGACCTTGAGTAGCATCTTACCCTCACCAAGAATGATGCCACAGTATAAAGACAAAATGATCAATTTTAACAATTGGCTAAAGTATTGGTGTCATTCAAAGGGGATCCAGTGTCTGTCAGCCTGGGATGACATGCTCGACAAGCCACATTGCTTTGCTAGGGATGGCTTGCACCTGTCACCCCTGGGCTTTCGAATACTGGCTAAGGCTCTTGCCACCCCCATAGTGCCTTTTTTAGGCAAGGCTCAAAAGACAAACCCACCTCCATAGACAACACAAGGAAAAAGAAACTAAGAGTAATGCTGCTCAATGCCAGAAGTCCAAACCTCAAAATGCACACACTCGAGGCTCTCCTCAGTATGGAGAATATTGATATCTGTGCAGTAACAGAAACCTGGTTCAAGGCTCCCGAGAGCACCCCAGCACTACCAGGTTATACCTCATGCCATACTTTTCGGCCCCAAAACTCAGACTGAACCACAAAAGGAGGGGGAGTATCCATATTCATCAAAGATACCCACACCTCCAGGTTAGTGGCACTGCACGAAGCATCGGAGACCATCCATGTGCAACTAACAGTGGGCAAAACTGCCTTTCAGTTTGTAGCCTGCTACAGACCACCCTCCCAAACTCAGGAACCCCATTTGGCTTTCCTGAGAACACTGGAAAATATGAAGGTTGCTCCAAACACCATTATATTGGGTGACTTCAACTACCCAAACATAGACTGGGAGCACTACTCAAGCCCCAACACCCTCGCCCAATGGTTCCTAGAATTTATAAACTCAAATGCTATGGAAAAACTGGTCACCACTCCCACAAGAGGGGAAAATATATTGGACCTGATCATCACCAACATGGGGACTCTATGTTCCATACCAGAGGTATACCCCTCATTGGTAAGATCTGACCATAAATTAATCTCACTGGACATCCATATCCGTCCCCACCCCCAGCCAAGGAAACCATGGTGAAGAACTTCTCAAAAGCAAACTTCACACTTCTCAAAACTGAGGTGGAATCCTTCAAAGCCCCCGGGTCAGTATAAAATACAGCCCCAACTGCAGAATCCTTTACAAACGCATTATATGGACACCTACAGGAATGCATGGATTGTGCTATCCCAAATAAAACCAAGACTCACTCTTCCAAATGCAGGAGACCTGTCTGGTGGACCCCAGCCATAAATAAGCTATACAACAGAAGGAGGAAGCTACTACATGATAGAGCAAAATCCCAAAAAGGGAAGGCATCTCTGATCAGTACTAGCAAGAAACTACGATCCCTCATAAAATCATCTAAGGCCAGCTTCGAAAGAAAAATTGCACAAGACGCTAAAGATAATCACAAGGCCTTCTTTAGTTATGTCAGGAACCTGAGTGGCTACTCCCAGATATGCTCTGAGTTAGTGCAAAATAACAAAAAAATACACTGAACCCACAGACATTGCCAACATCCTGGCAGACAGGTTCAGTGCAAACCCCCCCCCCCCAAAAAGAGCAAATGTCTATCCCAACAGAGTATAGCCTCCCTGACATCACAGATGCACAGGTGAGTGCTGCCCTCTCCAAAGCAAAAAACACAGCATCAATCGGACCAGATGGTGTCCCGGGCTGCGTCTTACACAAGCTCCAAGAAGAACTGAACCCTCACATAAAGTCACTGTTCAGTCTCAGCCTTACTACAGGATATGTACCCAAGGAATGGCTTATAGCAACAGTGGTCCCACTCCACAAAGGTGGTGCCACAACGGACCCCAGAAACTATTGCCCTATAAGCCTGACCAGCCTGGTCTGCAAAGCTATATAGCGTATCATCATGGAACTCATAAACAAAGACATTGGGAACCTCCAAAAACTGGATCCTACCCAATTTGTCTTTGTTAAGGGCAGATCTTGCCTCTTGAACCTGGTAGACTTCTTTGAAACAGTCACCAAGACCATAGATGAAGGGAAGGTAGTCCACACAGCCTACCCAGACCTCGCAAAAGCCTTCAACACAATACCGCATGCAGGCATCATAAATAAGTTCACCAGCTTAAATATCAACTCCTATGTCACAAGATGGGTTGCAAACTGGCTCAGGGATAAAACCCACATGGTCAGAATTGCAGGTGCCATGTCAGACTCTAAACCAGTTACAAGTGGCGTCCCACAAAGCTCAGTCCTGGTAACTCTCTTGTTCAGTATATATTTCTCTGAGGTACAGGCTAACACGGGAGGACTATGGCTGATCAAGTTTGCAGATGACTGCAAACTTGGTATCAGCTCGCCGACTGACACAAGCATCCTCCAAAAGGGTCTCACAGAGACGGATAACTGGTGCCAGAGCCATGGCCTAAAGCTAAATGTCAAAAAGTGCATAGTCATCCCCTTTGGGAAAAACAAAGTGCCCACAAATTACCACATAGGTGGTAATCCATTAAGTACGGAAGAAGTAATTAGGGATTTGGGGACCGAAGTAGATAGCAATTTCTCCTTTGACAATCACGTTGCCAAAGTGGTTAGAAAGACCTTCTATATAGCCCACCTTATCACGAAAGGGTTCACATCTAGATCAAGAGAGGTCATTGTGCCCCACTACTCATCACTCATCAGGCCCATAATTGAATACAATGCCCCATTTGGGATGTACCTTACCCGACACCTGCAGCAACTAGAAAGATCCCAAAAGTACCTCACCAAGAGGATCAAGGGACTCAAACAGATGCCCTACGCAGTTAGGCTAAAGAAACTCCAGCTCTACTCAGTTGCTTACCGCCTACTCAGAGGCGATCTGTGTCTGATGTATAAAGCCATGTCCAACCCAGAAATAATAGACACACTCCACCTCAGAAAATCCAAATCCCTTAGAGCTACATGCTCCAGGGACTTATACCTCAGCACAGAAATAAATAGGACATGCTGGAGGGACAGATTCATATCCCAGAGGCTCCCCTCACTCTGGAACAAAATCCCAATCCATGTTAGGCAGAGCCCTTCAATTACCTTCTTCAAGAGAAGTCTTGACAAGTGGATGGGAGATCGTAGGTTTACCCCTGGGATCTGTTCTGTGTCCCTACTAGATAGAGGCACAGGAAACTAACCTTAAAAGGGCTATCTTCTGTGACCTACTATACAGAGGCACAGTCAACTAATCTAAAAGGGTGGTGAAAGCCAAACACACTCTGGCTAGGCTTATAAATGCCCTAGGGCAGATAGCCTAGTATCAACCTATGAACCTATGAAGCTATGTAGTCCCTTACCTTACAGCCTGAATGCATACAGCTCTACTGCAACGGTTAAAACAAGACAATCCTGATGTACACAATTTACCTTGATGTTATTGGTATTGATGCATGTTTTGTTACAGAACAGTTGGCAGTATTTATTTCTTGCAAAACAGCTCTAATTCCACACTGATTGCACTACAGACTTTATTGTATATGCTTTAATGCAGTTACTGATATTGTTTTGAGTTTTTATTGCACAACAGTTTCATTATTCAGTTCTTGTAATACAGCTATAATTCCACATTTATTGCACTACAGACATTATTGTATATACTTTAATGCAGTTAATGGTATTGTTTCATGTTTTTATTGCACTACAGTTGGCATTATTCATTTATTGCACTACAGCTCTAAGTCCACATTTATTGTAATACAAATTTTAATGTATATACATTATAGCAGTTAATGTTTTACTCTGTCTTATTTCCCTACAGTTAGGAAAATACATCAGTAATCACTACACTCATGGCACAACCTGACCAAGCACCCTGCATGTGACTCAGTGTTGTGAGCCCTCTCCTCTGCAGCTGTTGGGAGAGAAGCACACCATTATGTATACCAGTTTAGCAGACATTCTGATTAAATATTGGTGAAACAGAGGCAAAATGACTTACTTACTTGTGGGGGCATTCCCTGCCTGAGCCTTTTGGACCCAGGAGTCCAATAGATCCTCCTTTTGACATTTCAGGTCATTATAGTGGTGACGATACTGCTCAACTGTATGGGGGATACCAGTAGTACTGGTGAGTTCCCTTTCCAGCCAGTCCCAGGCCTCCACCTTACACTCTGAGTCCTGTAAACCTCCCTGCAGCAGCTGGTGTCATGTTTTTTTACTATGAGTCCAACCATGACCCTGGACTCCAGAATGCCCCAACGCTGCACCTGAAAACATGCACCTTCACCAACACCTGCCATAGTACCCTTCAGAGACAGAACTCTAATGGATTCTGCTGTATTCCTACCTATTAGGCTTAATATAGCCTGTTTTCCCACCCTTACACACCAGTGGGCAACATTTAAAAAAGCTCTGTGTCGCTTAGCAGCATGCAAACCAGTGCAGCTGAGCTGAACAGTGCAAAACTTGCAAAACCATATGCTTAGCAGTGCTTAGCAGTACAGCCAAGCAGAGACACGCAATGCACAAACATTTTCACCATTTATTGTGTTTATGCTGTGCTTAGCAGGTCTCAGCAGTCAATAATTTAAAATAATTGGCATCATTTGTATTTCAAAAATGAATGCTTATTTTCACTTCCATGTATTCAAACCCTGACCTTAATACTCATGAGGCCATAACTCTACCTATTTAGCTATGTGGATATGTGGAGTTCTGTTATACCTTTACATATACCTCTGAGCTACCTAAAAGCACAGCTGACTACTGAGCCATGCCCGCTCAGTTATGCTTAAACATGACATTTATATAAATAATTAAATGCATCTAGTTTCTATTTTTAGATGATTGGCAGGTGTCTCGGTGCTGCTTAGCATTGCTGAACTCCATACTGTGCCTCACAAACATGTTTTTTTTTTTTTTTTTTTAAATTACATTGAAATAATACAATTGGACAGTGCAGGGAGTGTCTTACTCATCTGCGGACACAGTTAGCACTACACTCCCTACACTAATTCAATAACCGTGCTCCTCAGCATTCACTCAGCAATGTGCCATCATTAATATGCATGGTGTGCTCCCAAGGGGGAACTGTGTACACTGACATGGTAATATTCCATGTAGGCTCTACACTATGGCTATACAGATTTTATTAAATCCTGGGAGTAGACTATATGAGAAAAACACTAAAAGATGTGAAGCTTATAGTACATTTTGTGTATTTATACAGCAAGGTAATATTTTTTATTGCCCTTATTTAAAGAAAATCATTAAAACCAGTGCAGGGGGTGACTGTAACAGTACAAAAATAATTTTCAGGCCACAGTGCAATGAATGTGATGAAGTTTATGTGGGAAAGACTGTAAATAAACTTAAGTGTAGGATTTCATGTCATCTGGCAGAAATCCGCACTAGATGCAAAACTAATGCACTACCCAAGCACCTTGGTCTGCATAAAAGATACACAGGTTTTAAGTTCCAGATACTAGATCACATAGACATGGGTGATCTTGAAGGAGATATCCTGAATATGCTGAAAAAATGTGAACTCATGTAGCAATTAAAGCTGAACTCTTTCAAGAAGTCTGAACTAACCTATTACTGTTCAATTAAAAGTGTACAGCAACTTAGAAAATTGCCACATTATTTGCATGACTAATTTTATTTTATTTTATTTTTCCAGTTAGTTTTAAATACCATGATAAATATGTTTCAATAGAAGTGCATATTTTGTTTCACATTTTTTCTTCTTTTTTTCCACTTTATTTGAAATGATGTTTAATAACAATGCTAACTAATTATACAATAATATTTTTTGTAGATAGTATTTTAGGTTTTTTTGTACACACCTGAAGAAATCTTGAAGGAGAAAGTGATCTTTGTTAACAATAGGTTATGGAAATAGAATATAGTCTGCACAATGGACTTTTTGCACGTAAAATGTATATGTATCTATTTATATATATATATATATATATATATATATATATATATATATGAATGAAATATATATATATATATATATATATATATTTTTTTTTTTTTTTTTTTTTTTTTTTGATTGCCAAAAGGTCTACTGTTTATATATTTTCATCCATGGACTTGAATAAAATCACAGACTTAATAATCTGATTAATAAGAAGTACCACATCATTATTAATTTTATTTAAAGTACAAAAGGGTTATAATATTATGACAGCTACTAAGTAGGGCAGGACCAGTTTGAATGTTAAAATGATAGGAGAAGGGATGTGAATTTGTTAACATATATACCAATACACTGTTATACAGCCCAATAAACCACTCCCATACCTAATAAAAAGTATATATATAGTTAGAAAGTTTTGTGATGAAACTGGTATTCTGTTATTTTTGTTTTACTTGGATCACTTTCCTGTATGCTTAATAAAGGTTTTTCAACTGGAAACAGACTGTCTACTCTGCTTGGATTAGATTTGGAAACTTAGTAATTCTGTATAATATTTCACATTATATTTTTTATTATTTTTTTTACTTAGGACGAGTTTAAGTTCACTACGTCTACTACCCAATCTTATTAATATGCAGTGATTAACTAGATATATATAAATTGAAAATGTTCTACACACAGAAATTTCTTCCACTGTTTTGTTTTAAAAACAGATGGAAAACACCAACTACTACAAATATTGCCCTTAAAAAAGAAACTAACCTTGATAACAAAAAGAGACCAATTTTAGCCTACAAGTGCTGATATTTTAGCTACTTATTTGTCTGAGCAAGGACAGAAAGCACTGTTCATGAGTTTTGTATAAATCCAAATGCAGTGCCACTGTTTTCACATACTGTACCACAGATTAACTTATCTTGTACTATTATAAATTACAAAATGGAGCACAGATCCTCATGATTCAATGAATGCATGCTTGATATTTCCTAATTACAAAACTTTTCAATTTTTGGCTACACTATAGTGCAACATATTCAAGTGGAATTTTTTTTTTTTTGCTTCCTAAGAAAGCTATTTCAGTAGACTTTCAAATATGTGTTAATATTATTGACTCATTTTATTTCCAGCATCCGAGGGCTCTTTTCCTTACAATAAATTATCACAAAAATAGGTGGTGCTTTTTCTTGTTTATGAGGACTGGAACCCCAGTTGTTGTGGTGGCAACTATATTTAAATAGCGTCAAACATCTCCAATAGCTGTTTTTCATAAAATCTCAAAGCAATCATTTATTTTGTCTCTTTAACTTTAATGTTAATAGCATGCATTTTACCAGAGAATGCTTCACCTCCTTACAAAGATGATGCTTCTTCACTGCTTGTGTTATATCTTGATATAATATTCTTATGAGCATGCAGTAGCTACCTTATTTCCTTAGATAATATCCATGAGAATATACAGCAGCAGAAGGCTATAAAGGAAAAGTACAAAATAAAGAATTTATTGATGACCCAAGAAAGTTTTATAGAGAATTGGGAAACAAGGTAAAAGGAATTGAAATACCACCAAAAAAGAAGAAATCGATACTTTTTAGAGAAGTATCTATGAAGATCACGTGTAACATAACAAAGATGTTCAATGGATAAACGAAGTAAAAGAAAGAATAAGAAGTTTAAAGATACAGGATATGAACTGGGATGAAGTAACAAACAGAGAGATTGAAACAAAGTTAAGAAAAGTCTCTAATTGGAAAACCCCAGACCCAGATGCAGTACCTAACTTTTGGTTAAAAGTATTAACATCATTGCATGAAAACTTAGCCATGCGTAAGAACTATTTATATGCACACCCCAAACAGACACCAACCTGGTTAACAACAGGAAAAACAATGCTCCTCCTTAAGAGTGGACCTGCAAGCTACCCTAACAATTATAGACCAATAACTTGCCTTCCAATGACATATAAACTATACACAGGAATTGACACAGACAGAGTTTATAGTCATTTAGAAGAAAACTCAGTGATGGCAGTAGAACAAAAGTGCAATAGAAGAAAGTCATATGGAACAAAAGATCATTTGTTGTTAAATAAAGTAATGGTGAAAAACTGTAAAAAGTTTAATAATCTAAGTATGGCATAGACTGACTACAAAAAAAAAACAAAACATTTGATAGTATCCCACATTCATGGATAAAATAGTGCTTAAAAATGAATAAGATACACCCTACACTTATTGAGTGCATTACAGTAACCATGAAACAGTGGCAGACCACTTAGCAATTAAGCCATGATAAAGAACAAATTATTATCCCACTGATAACAATTTAAAAGGGGATATTCCAGGGTGACTCTCTGTTACTGTTGCTATTTTGCTTTGGCCTTAACCTATTAATCTGTTTACTTAACAGTTTAGGCCATGGCTATAATTTGGCTCCTAGAAAACAACACAGTCTAAAGACTTCTCATCTCCTCTTTGTCAGTAATTTAAAACTGTACAGCTCATCAGATGAGGAACTGAAAGCACAACTGCAGGTTGTCAAAACTTTTTCAGATGATATAAGAATGTCATTTGGTCTTGATAAATGTGCAAAAGCAACCTTTAAAGCAGGAAAACTGCAACACCAGGAAAACATCAGTTTGGGACAATAATGTGATATAAAAGAACTTGAGCAAGAGGGAGTGTATAAATATTTGGGAATTGATAAAGGATCAGCAATAAAACATGAACAAATGTAAATAAAACTTAGTAAGGAATACTTTAGAAGACTTAAATTAATCCTGAGAACAGTGTTGACATCTTGGAACAAATTCCAAGCTATAAACCAATTTGCCTTCCTGTTACAGTTTTGGAGTGATTGACTGGCCTCAAAACATGTTGGATAGATATTAAAACAAGAAGGATGATTCATGCTCACCAAATGATCTGTAAAAGCAGTGTATACCAAGATTATATATTCCCCATTCTGATGGAGGGATGGGCCTCCTTGACATTGATTACATGTATCTCCTGACCTCACAAGACCCAAACATAGTGAAAGTTTTGAAACATGAGGAGAATAAATCTAAGATGACATCTCTGCTTAATTTGGCAGAAGTATATCGACATCAAGCAGGAATGGAAATCAAACCAGAAGTAGATAAAACCAGGCAGCAACTGAATGTGCCAAAAAAAAACAAACCAAAAAAAAGAATATAAGGTAAAGGACCAGATGAGAATGCAAGAAATGTGGAAAATGAATATAGTTGCAAGTATAGAAAACTTCTGGAAGAATCTCATGTTGATGAATGAATGCAGGAACGGTTAAGGAGAGGTAAATTCAAACCCAGAGATGAAAGGGTTATATCGGCGGCCCAAGATAGAGAACTACATACATGCTGGTTTACAAAGTCCATTGAACATATGGGAGAAACAGACAAATGTAGATATTTTAAAACCTAATTGGAAACAGTTGCACATGTCATTGCTGGTTGTGACATACTAATGGCAGAAGGACAGTATACTGAAAGGCAATGTGGCAAGACTGTTGCACTGGAGAATGTGTAGACATTATGATACTGAAGAGGCTGAAAAACACTGGAAATATGAGCCACAAAGCATCATAGAAAATGATGGAGTTTATATCACATGAGATCACTCAATACCAGCAGTTCAAAAGATAGATGCTAGAAAACTAGATATAGTGGTCCAAGAAAAGAAGACAAAAGTAGCATTGATCACTGAAATTGTCACACTCAATGACTTACAGTGTCCTGTGTACAGAGAAACACAAAGTCATAACATATCAAGATCTGCAGGCAGAAATGAGAGCAATGTGGAAGAAAGATACTCAGACAGTTCCAACAGTAGTAGGAGCAATAGGTCTTATAAATAGGGATCCACAATTATATTTAGATATGTTCCCAATCCATGTAACCCTATATGAATTGCAGAATGAGTCATTACTGGCAACATTGCAGGTGCTGTGAAGAGCACTTTTGGCTGACATCAAAGATTGGAACAATACTAATTTCATGAATTTTTAATCATACTTTGACTTATGAATGGGGTCCATTCCCATCATAGTATTAGAAACCGATAAGATTTGGAGAAATTAAAAAACAGCAGAAGGCTTCTATATCTCCTTATATGATACTGGTGAAAATATGCTGCAGGAGCAGGATGCATATTTCCTTATATTATGATATCAGCAAGGAAATGCTTCAAGAGCAGGTTCTATTTTTCATTATAATATGATATCAGTAAGGAAATTCTGCAGGAGCAGGTTCCATTTTTCCTTATAATATGATACCAGTAAGAAAATGCTGCAGGAGCACTTTCCATTTATTCCTTATAATATAGTATCAGTAAGGAAATGCTTTAAGTGGAAGTTCTAAATTTACTTATGATACCAATGTGGAAATCCTGCAGTAGCAGGGTCCATTTTAACTTATAATGTGTTGTCGAGAAAATGTTGTAGCCATGGGTTTAACTATTTCTTTATATATTATTCAGAGCATACTGCACTATATTGCTATGCTCAGTTAACAGTAATTACACAGTCTAACTACATACAGAAGAGGAAATACAGAAATACAAACAATTTAGAAACACTAGTGGTGATTCCATTTTCCAAATTGTGTGGGTTCTGTACTTAATGACTGGTCACTTTGTTTTCTTTGCAACACGTTTCTCTGAATGTTGCCTTTGCTGTTATGTGGTAGTTAGTGTGACTGTGTCATGCATAGAAGATCTAGATCTTATCCCTGAAGCTGAAGTAGTGAGAAAAATCTGAATTTTTTCATTGTGTCTATGTGAAATTTCTCTCAAATATGTTGCTTGACCACAACTTTAAGCTGCCTAAGCCTATTTGTTATATTGGCAAGTGTAGTTCAGGTGCTGACAGAAAATGTTCCACCTGTGGAAGGTTGGGTGCCGGGCTGGCAACTCAACACCGTAAAAATCCACTGCCAATCATGAGTGGACAGATGATCCACTGTGTCGACCCCTAACCGGGAAAAACCAGAAGAAGAAGAAGAAGTTAAGGATGTTAAATGCATGCAGCATAATACAAATTATATAACCTCTTGAAAGTAGTCTTTGAATTATGGCAGTTTTATGAGATGGCTGAGGAAAAACATCTTAGTTTGTGTACCATTGTTTCAAAGTTTATATATTAAGTATATGTTCCTTTAAGTATTTACTGAAGAGTTTTATATCTCTTTATTTTAGATAAATGTTTAAAATCAGTTGACATTTGGAATTTGGTTAAATAATCTTAAAGATACTCAAAGTCCATATTCATTTCAATGTTCTCAGTGTAGCTTTGTAAAGTAAAAGTATGGTTAATTAGCTGTTGAATGTTGTTTAATATAATACTTTTAAGGGGAAAAGAGAAAGAAAAAAGAAAAAAGTAATAGAAGTTAGAATGTTTGCTTATTTGTTATACTCATATAAATGAGATTAAATAGGCAATATAACTAATGTTATAGAATCTAGTAATGTGATTGTTAAATATGCATTAATATTATATAAATATTGTATCTTTAGTATCTATTATACTTGTAACCTCCTTCATGGATATTTACTTGATCTCATTACAGTAGTCAGATTTATTTATAGATATGGGTTGTTTTGATTATAAATCTGGCATTATCTAACTGATTTACTGTTAATATTTGTCTCTAACAGCTGAGCTAATTGATTTTAGAAATATTAGTTTATGTATTTATAAATATATGCTATGAATAAGCATAGATTGTTAAGATGAATAACATAATGCTTTAGTATAAGATAGTTTTATTGTTTTATGATTAAAGACTGTGACTATATAATTAACAGATATGATTAATTTATAGATATGCAATTTTACTGTTAATTTTGAGTAGTTTGACTAATTACTTCATTAAACCAGGAATATTTTATTCCATGTTAGGGGGTATAAATATTTATATAATTAATATGTTAGTAGTTATTTTAATGAACTTGTCTAAAACCAAAGTTGTTAAAATTTGAAATAGGTCCTTGAAACCAAACCATAATTTAATTTTCTTTGAGCTGTTTTTTTTAAAGATGTCAGTTTATAAATGCCCTTCCTTAATTATTAATGGTCTTAATATTCCTATGAGGATAGGTAGTTTAAATATTTAAAAATAAATAAAGCCTACAATGTTTTTTTACAAAAGACTCATTTGTTGACTAAGGATTTATATAGACTGTTGTTTAAAGATTACTCAGTACTTGTGGGCTCACATTTTAGTTCAAAAAAATGAGGCACTCTTGTACTTTGGAGGAAGTCATTGGTTATGCCTATGGTAGTTGATACTTATTCTGATAAAAAAGGTATACTTGAATTATAGTAGTTGAAATTAATAAAAAGTATTACACATTCATTAATGTTTATTGGATTCTTGGAATTGGTTCTAAGGGGGAAATATTTAGATACTATAATATTATACTTGAAATGGGAAATTTTATTGGCTGGTGATTTTAATTGCATTTTATCTGAAAGATATACTACTAATGATAAAAAATTGAGAATATCTATCACTGACAAACATTTAAATAACTTTATAAATTCAATGAATCTAAAAGATATACATGTTTTAAGATTGTCAAAAGCTCTTAATTATACACATTACCCATATAGATTTGGCATCCAAATTTAGATAAAGTGTTTATCTCATGGGTTATATTGTACGATTGATGAAATACTAATAATTTTTTGTCCTTTGACCAAGCATAATGCAATTTCTTTCAATATCACTATAAAACCTACTGATTTAGTATTTTGCCAAATAATACCTTCATATATTACAAAAAAATAATGGATTTAAGAAATGTTTTTTTAAATTAAGTTTATTTATGGTGTTTAACAATAATGGTGACTTTAATTATGTTTTTTGTGGGATACATTAAAAGCATAGTTATATTGTAGAATTAAGAGCTGGTATCTTTATAAAAGAAAATAGTGGGATAAAGAGTTCATGTTTTACAATCAAACATTGGTAAATTAAAGTTAAACTTAAAACCTAGTGATAAGTTTGCAAATTCTGAATTGAAAACCTTAAATCAGAAATACATAGAAACAATGAATCATACAATTTTAATAAATGTGGAAAAGCTTAACTTGCAATTGTATTCTATTAAACCCAAAATTTGCATAAACTAGTCAATAGATCAAAAAAAGTGATACAGATCATATTACAAAAGTCACATATAAAGTAAAATAACTTTAAGAAAAAATTGGGATATTCTAGAGACTTTTAAGAATAATTATGAATTAATTAATAATAGTAAATTAGCCTTAGATAATAGTGATTTAACAGATAGCTTTCTAAAGGAAAATATAAAGCATAAGTTAACCAAAGAACAAAATTTAAAGTTAGTTAAATCATTCTCTATCCGGAACTAAAAGAACAAATTAAAAATCTGAAAAACAACAAGACCCCTTCCTGATAATATACTAAGAATTATATTAAAGGCATTTGCGGAAGTTAGAATTAAGACAAATATTCCTCCTTTTTGGAAATTTTCATCAATAACACCTCTCTTGACACAAGATAAAGATTCAAAATTATGCTCCTGTTATCACCACATTTCTCTTTAAATACTGATTATAAAACATGTATGTCTATATTCGCAAAAATCTTATGTGGTCAGGATTAATTGATAACAATCAAACTGGTTTTATTTTAAATAGAAGCGTACAAAATAACATTATAAGATTAGTTTCATTAATATATGTTGCTAATAAGAATAAAAAGAACTTTCAGTCATAAACTTAGACTCAGATAAAGCTTTTGATTCTTTTAATTGGTCTTATTTATTTAAAGTACTCCAAATATAACTTTTATTTTGAATTTATTGATTTAATAACAAAGTTATATAAAACTTCATTATCTTTTGTTTAAATTGGATCCCTTCTATCTAGTTCCCTTAAAATATTAATAGGCACAAAAACAAGGATGCCCTTTGTCTCCATTATTGTTTGTTTTGTCAATAGACCCTTTTGCTAATTTTATTAGAAATAATAAAGAAATAATGCCTTTAATATAATTATTATACTTCTAAAATTCAACTATTTGCAGATGACATCTTATTAACAAGTGGTGATACTGAATCTTCATTAGAACATATTCTTGATTCAGTAAAGCTGCTTGAGAAGATTTCATGTTTAAGTTTTAATCATAATGAAACAGAGACATTGCTTATTAATAAAAAATAAGTACCTTTTAAAAAAAATTATAAAAAATCTAAATGAGAGAATATGCAACTTAAATATGTGAAAATTATAAACATCTAGTTAAAAATAATTGGTTTTGGTAAACTATAAAAATTTAATTGATACAATATTAAAACTAACTGATAATTGGAATAAATTGTTTACATTGGCTTACATTGATTAAAATGATAATTTTGCCAAATATTATATATATATATATATATATATATATATATATATATATATATATATATATATATATATATACAGTCATTGATTTTGCTTCCATCCAAAAGATTATTAAACAATTAAATTCTGTTTTACTTAAGTTTTTGTGGTATCTCCAAAAATCAAGAATAGCTTTAGACTACCATATAAAAAAATGTGAGGATGGTGGTATTGGATTTCCTAATATTGAATTATATGCTATGTTTGCTATTACATATATGGTGATTCAATGACTAAATTCTTCATATATATTACACTGGAATAATTTACATGAAATAATTCTAGTTTCAGTTTATAAACTTGAAATAAATGCAAATGTGCAATCTGGCTTTAACAGAATATATTAGGTCATAAAGATGTTTGTATGAACACTAGAAGTAATTTTATCTCTATTCCGTTTGTTAATTATATTATTACCACATTTTAGAAAGTAATGGAAATTAACTATTTTGTTAAAGAATTATTAATTACAATGTTTCCTATAGCATATACCAATGGACGTTTGGAATAATTTAATCTAAGTGAAACATCTGATCTTAAATAAAATAACATGACATCTTGGTATCAGTTTGTAGATGGAAATAATTGCACACTGCTGGCTACCTTTTGGCCAGGTATAATATAAGGAGAAATAGTTGGTTAAGTATACACATTTTTAAGGAATTTGTTAATAATAAAAGACAATTATCATTAAATATGAATACAAAACCCATTCCAAAAATTTTGGATTTTTTTAAAATTAATAGCGATGTGACTAAAATAAATGTTATTTATCAACAATTTATAAATTTCTAAGAATTGAACATATAGTCTTTGATTCATCATACGGGAACTACTCAACAAAAATGAATACTGATTTTTTTCAGATATTAAGAAGGAATTACCTTTGATATTATATTTCATCACTTTATTGGAGAATTTGTATGTGGAAGTACTTGCATAGGATCTTTTTAACCCCTCATAAGATTGCCTGAATTTATAAAACAGAGAAAATAAAGTGTTGGAGTTGTGATGAGGTTTTAGATGCAAATTGGATTCATACGGTTATAGAATGTAAAATAGTTGATCCAGTTTGCTTAGAATTCAGAAACTTTACTAAAGCATTATGGTCTGACAATTGCACTGTTACAAATTATTTGATTTTATTTAATGCTATAATTCCAGATTCCATACCAAAACACAGATGCCTCTCCTTTGGTCAATTCTGGCTATTGCTAAGAAAATTATTATGAAGAACTGAAAAAAAATTAAAATAAAATATCCTCTCTTTTACTGAATTTGTTTGCCTAGCTAAGAATGAATGTTACAAGGAAATACAAACAGTTTATTGCAGAACATCAAACATCACACATAAATATCTATCTTGGCAAAAACTTAGAGATCTATTAGAAAAGTACTAATGGTTTTATTTAATGCAAAATATTGTTATGGACTCTGTATATAGTTTTTGTTGATTGTTATGTTTTATTAAAATTTATATTATGATTTTATACTGTTTTGCAATTGAATAAAAAATTAAAAAAAATAAACATTTGTCCATGAATGATAAATCAGACATGTAATGTCCACTCCACACTATCCACAATCCAAAAGATACATGTGGAGTGAAGAATCTAATGAGAAACAACTATAGCAAAAGCTATGAGGTATGTCCATCACAGAGAATCACCCTGGGATTCAATAAACTCAGTGTAGGCTCCACACAAAGCCTACACAGAGTTTACATGTGTGCATGGTAGTGCTGTGTGCTGTATCTAAGCAAGGTTTCATCATGTAATGTGAACACGGATAGCAATCCTGTTTAAAGCACAGCACTTAGGTATACAGTTTTGCATGGAATGCTAAAATGATTACCAGGGCTTCACAGATAGCTCTCAATGTCTTAGTTCAATACATCTGTACAATGGCCAACATAATGTTGGGACAATAAAGCAGAAATAGGGAGATATTTGACATAAATGTCTCATAGAAATGTGATAGAATGAAACTCAGACATACCTCTCAGCCTCAGAGCAAGAAATCTGGAAAATCCATAAATAATGGGGGGATAAAGTCCCAAAAATACAGACAGATTTTAATTCATTACATTCAAGTGATGCCTTCACATGCATCTGCAGTTAACTCCTACTGACGCTTCTATGTGTCAAATATTGCTTGTTCGTGTTTGCATCAATAATTCCAAAAACATGCTATGCACAATGTTTTAAAAGATTTAATCCTAAAGCTTATGCAATGGCCAACTCAACTGAGTTAATATTTGACCTGTGACTAGTGCAGGTAAAGAGATACTAACCATTGTTTTATGATATTAATTTATAAAGATATAATTTTCTATTTTTTCTAAATATCTCAATAACCAAGTAACACGGACAGAATATCTTAGCCTCATATGAAATGTCTCAGCTAGATGACTAAAATGCTGCTGACATTGTGTGTGTAACTTGACTGGTTGCTGAGATATTATAAGTTGTTTACAAAACATTACAAGCATGACAGTTATTGTGTTTACTATGACTTATAAAATTCAATTTAAGACCCAGAACCTAAAGAATACTACCACTATAAAAATAGTTTGTGCTGACGGATTTGCCATTTATACTTCTTTCATAGCCTGTATGGTTCCAGAGATATGATAATTTGTTTGAAATGTGAGGACATAATTTGATTCTGTCAACAGGCTTATGCTCTGCCCATTGGAAGTTTCAGTGAAAAATTACCGAGATCCATTGGACTGAATGACTTAATATTGGTCAGACAAACTTATAAAGTTGATAGAATAATAGGTTTTACAGTAGCATGAATTTTCTGATGAGTATAAAGTTTGAAACTCAAATGTCTGTCATTATTTTCTAACTTCAATCTGCAATGACATGCCAATAATTTTCCAGAAAAACAACATTTTATGAGGAAAAGATCAAGAAATATAAGACAAAACTGGACATTCTGCAAAAATCAGGACAGTTGAGAGGTATGCAATGAAATGCATATAATATTGAATCACATCAGTCCTGAGATCATCCCACTGATATGTCAGAAAACCACAAATTTGATAAGGAAAACATATAGACATCCTGTGAATATCTGAACAGGTGAGATATATAAATGTGAAGCATATGGTCCAAACACAGTACAGGACAGTGTATCTACAGTGCAGACTATTGTGATATCCAATTCCTGGCATTCTGTACTGAAGCTGTGTAAATTATCTATAACAGTACATGGACTGCCAAGTAAAATGAACACTCAGGAGAAGTGTGTGCACTGAATAGGAACACACAAATGAATTCTAGGAATGAACACAAGCAAAGGGGACAGATGAAACAACTTAATGTACAGCAGATGAGGGCATTTCAACTGAAGATGGTTGTAGCAGCAGCACCAACCATGTATCTACATGATACAGTAGGGACTGTAGTGTGAAAATATGTTTTATGTGACTGTCAGAAAAAGTGACATAACAATGGCGACGATGCCTGTGTGAGATAAACATCCATACAGGAATAGTGCAGAGGATCTCTGTCAGGGATCAGACATACAGTTAGGGTAGGGTGCATATTGTGAAGCTGTGAAAGTTGGTATGCCTAAATATGAGTGTAATCTCAGCAGAAGTCTCCAGCAAGTGAGGCACAGGTAAAGGCTCATGGAAAACATTAAAAGAATAAATCACAATCATGGACAATATCAGAATAATGCCACCAGTAATTCTATGCCTCTGACATATGTGATTTAGAGTGATAAGAGATGAGTCTGCACAAACACACTTGAACAACTATTATGATACATCCACACTCTGAGGGTAACCTCGCAAACTATTCTGGCATTGTAACATCTGCAGGAGGTGTTAGGAGGGATACTGTTATACCTGTATGTGGGTCTATACTTGCTACCAAATTTGAAAAATGGCAAACGACAAAACACCGTACAGAAAAGAGTAAACAGGACAGTCAGTAAGCTAAAGCAACATAAAAAAAAACACTACATCGTATGGCCATAGTTGTCCAATAACCAGGAAGTAACATGATATGTAAGGTAAGTTAAGGGAAACCTTTCAAATTTTCCTTTTTCCTCACTGTAGTGTGATCTTGGAGTTGATATATATATAGTTAGGTGGGGATGTTGACGGTGCAGCTCCGCACCTTGGTTGGTTGTGTGTGTTATATTGGCCAACTGTGGCCATTTGATGTCATTTTTTTTTTATGATGTTTCAGTTCACTGATTGTCTCATTCATTGTTTACTTTTCTGTGTTTCGCAGTTCACTTTTTTAAAATTTGGTAGCTGAGCATAGACCTCCAGTATTCGACATTATGAGCAATATAGGCTAGCTGACTCATGTGCATGGCACATATATATGGCACAATCTACACTGTCATGAATGATATGCATGACATTATTTTTTTTCAAAAATCTATGTATGTATGTAGTGTGCATCAACAGAACAAGGAGCACAATTGCATCTGGTGTAGCAACTTGATTGCTATTCTGCACTGTCAGGCAGTCACATATATTTAATAAAAGGAATACCTAGGTATGGCCAATAAGTTGTTTGACAGCTTACTGTGACAAAGGTGGTACACTTCAGTTACAAATCACTGGAAGATGTGTAGGGAGGTATATGAAGAAGGGTGCATTGTACTCGGTTATTGGTGTGATGAAAGCTGCAAACTATGAAGGTATTATGGTCTCTGATGCTGATGTCTTTCACATACCCAATACCCAGGATACATTCAAGGGAGTAGTCAGCATTGTGACCACATGCTAGTGGACATTCAACTTACTGTGTACCCCAGGACATGGATCACATACTTATTGGTCTAATTATAGGGTGTGATATCCACATTATATTTGGGTTGTGTGCTTGTTTTCCTAACTGAACAAATTCCTGCATGTTTTCTTGTCATTGCAGGTGTTGTCAAGGCTGTAGCAGCAAATTTTGGTATATGTTGATACTATCTGTATTATACTAATATCACAGTTGGAGTCAATGATTGCCCACAGTCTGTAGGCCTTCAGTCAGCTGTCTGGACACAGGATGTGTATGTCATCTGTGATGTCCATCACTTAGATAATGGAGAGGAAAGGGACTGGCAGACAGCCCTGATGTAAGAACCTGATCACTGGACCTGAGAAATATGTCACGTCACACATGTCAACATAGTGAGATGCCAGGTAAGTCATACACTGGTCTACCCAGTTGGTGATATAGCAATTTATGACTACATATGACAGTGTTGATTGAATACTTCAGTGTGGATTTGTGCAAATGCCTTGTCCTGGTCAAGTTCTACAAGGTGATGCTGCTGTCATCATGCCATGATGACATGATTTAACATTAACTTACACAGGTCTGTTGCACACAGTTAGAATATTACCAGTGTCCATTTAGAAGAGGTCCATGATGATATGTTGGTCTACCTCACAGTTAAGGAGAGTCAGTATGTCTGCATACATGCCTGCATCAGGTGCTGTCCACACAACTCAGATGGATGCATGTTGATGTATGCCCTTCTACAGGATGTTAGTTCACGAGGAGGGTGCGTTGAAGTGCATATTCAACCATATCAAGAAGGTGTATGTCCTGAGTCATGCCATAGGTGATATGTGATGTTATCACAGCCCAGTGAATCAATGTGATGGGTCTGGATGAAGGTAAGACAGTGCATACTGCCTGTTGTGATCTGGCCTATGGTTTTGCTACAATCCCCCACTTGGAAACCCTCCCAGCTAGGGAATAAACCTTATGTCACTAGATGGGTAACTAATTGGCTCAATGACAGAACACATACTGTGAAAGTTGTAGAATCAACCTGTGCCAATAAAGCGGTCACCACTGGCAAACCCCAGGATCTGTGTTTGTTCCATCAGTGTTTTGACTCTATTTCTCAACAGTTAAGGCTAAAGTATATGGTTTTTGGCTTATCAAGTTTGCTAATTCTTGCATATTGGGTGCAATCTTTGAGTCGACCAATGATGATGATAACATAGTACAGGAAGAGGTAAATTAGACAAATGATTAGTGACAAAGGTATATGATCTACAAATAAATGCAGAAATGCGTATTTTTTTATGTTCTCCATCTGAAAAGTTGAATTCCATGTTAATCACAGCATTGCCAACAGTCCTGCTATGCTGAACAGTGATACAAGCACTGGGAACATATATAGATAGCAATCTGAACTTCGACCACCAAGGGTCCACACTGGTATTGAAAGTCTAAGTTGTGCACATCATAAGCCATGCCATCATATTCAGATCTTAGGATTGCATGGCATCACTGTACTCAAACCTTATCAGGACAATAATAGAGTATAATGCTCCCTTTTGTATCTTCCTTCATCAGATGTCCCAGGAGGAGCTTGCAGGCAGGATTTGTTATCACAACAGTTGAATACTGTTGTATAGTACAACAAATGAAAGCAATACGTTTCTTTTGTGTCACAAGAATTTTTTTTTGGGGGGAGAGGGATTGAAGATTGCTAAAGTTAATACAGCCTGATTGATTAGCTTAAGTTGGAGTTGTCAGTCAAGTTCTTGTTGAAAGAATAGTTAACAGACATATAAAAGGGTAAAAGTATTACCCATCTGTGTTACTGTTAATTGTGATGATGTTGCCCTTACCTTTTGCTAAACTTCTTCCGGGACCATCTGGCTTTCAGAGGAGAATCTCATCTGAAGATGGTAAGCCAAACATGTTTTATATCAGTACTGCTGAGCAATTTTTAATAAATATTTTATTGTGTGATGTTGATGTCAGGCCTGTTGTGTGTATTGCTGTACTGTCTGTAATAGTGGCACCACTGTTAGTTTGTTAGCATATTTTGGACTATAGTAGTGTAAGTATTATTTTTTTTTCTTAAGTTTGTTGCTTTTCATCACAGGTAATTATGACAGTGGAAGTGTGGGACCTCTGCCATCTGATGTCAGTGTACCAGATTAGACTCTAATGATGATGGTGGCCAAACAAAGGCACAGTCAGGGGGTGCAGAGGTTGAATCTGATTCCGAGGTTGACATACAGCCATCCCCTGCAATTACCTCAGACACAACCAGTAGGCCTATGCCTACCCATTCCAGTGAGCCCATAGATATTGGACAGGTTGAGAGTGAAACAATTGATCAGGGAAGTGTGGTTACTGCAGTTTCAGTGCCTGTTGACTCTAGCAGTAGCCAATGTATAGGCAAGGTGCCACACAGGATGGTTATTAGGGGTGCTCAGAGGAGGCCTGCTGTCCCTCCTCCACCTGATAGAGATGCCTCTTCCCGTGACACTCAACATATGTTTAGGGCCATTATAGAGGTACAGGCACATTCCCATAGGTGCT